>NC_137629.1:34162353-34267353 GCF_963383615.2 Lipophrys pholis | reverse complement strand
GTCTTATAGGCAGCGTGTTTTATTAGAATTCAGCCGGAGTGTTTTGACAGTCTTAATGACACGCTATGTGTTTGAGGCCTGGCCGGTCCAATAAGACTTTTATTCACTGTCACAGTTCTGAGAAGCAGATTGTAAAGACCGGCCGGGGTTATAGTTTTGGATCATAACGTATACTTAGTATTCTTTTTACCAAGACGTGGTTAATGTGGCTGTCATTTTCAGTTTGTGAATATTTTCTATATTTTCTAGCTCCTTGGTTTTTCACACCTGAGATTCTTTCTGAGTTTCAAGGCTGTTCGGTCCAAATGGAGCAAGAAAAGCAAACAGAACCGCAAGATCAGCACATTCACACATGAGCTGATTTTCTTTGTACATAACATTGTATAAACATGATATGTGATCATGTTGGAAGGTACTGTTATAACAACATGATTAATGTGGAAGACTATAACCCATATAACCCTTTTCTAATTCTAACATTTGTTTTTCCATCACATGTAAGTCTGAAGAAACAAAAACAGTTTAGAAGCTCCAGTTTGGTGATGCTTCAGATTTCTGCTCTTAGAATTTATATATAAATATATATATGGATGGATGGATGGATGGATGGATGGATGGATGGATGGATGGATGGATGGATGGATGGATAGATGGATAGATAGATAGATAGATAGATAGATAGATAGATAGATAGATAGATAGATAGATAGATAGATAGATAGATAGATAGATAGATAGATAGATAGATAGATAGATAGATAGATAGATAGATAGATAGATACACGGTACTTGGCACAGAGTTAACATTTTGTCTTCAAGGTTTATGGATTGAAAAGCTGTGAAAACTGCCACGTTTATTGATTTGTACACTTTTAAAAAAAGGTCTATTTTGTGACGGCGAGACGACTGGGTCAAACATGTCTGAAAGTGCAGCTCTCCTGGTTTGTTCTGTGCGTATCAAAAGTAGTCTGAGGAAAGAAAAGCCGAAACGACGTCGGGGTCACAGACTGCTGAAGTTCATTGAGACTGACTCTGTGTGGTTCAGTTTCAACAGAAGAGTCTGCAGAAGTTAAAGGTTTCTAATACACCGCGCTTTCTTTGCAAGTAGTGATTCTATGTTTGGAAAGCTTTACTAAAGAAAGGGCAAAACAATCCTGCAGCTAACATGTCTACTGAACAGGTTCAGTGGGAATCAGGCTTGTGAATTAAAAAGTTTTTCTCTTGCCTCCATGTCCAATGTGGATTTGAATTGTTTTTGTGATTTAATAAAAGTCAACTCAGTTCTAAATATAAAGAAATCAGGTCGCCGAATGACTCATCAATGAAAGATCCAAAGATATGTATTCCAGAAGAATGTTCTTGTTTTCATTTCTAACAGCGCCAGTCCGCCCTTCATCTGGGTCTGTGTGATCATTAAATAGTTCCTGTAGGTCTTTACTACTCGGTGGCTCACCCTGGGCTGTCCTGTGTTCCAGGTGATCTTGGAGTGGCCCACAGACCTCGCCGTCAGCCCTATGGACAACTCGCTGTATGTCCTGGACAACAACATCGTGCTGCGCATCACGGAGAACGGTCAAGTGAGCATCGCGGCTGGCCGACCCGTCCACTGCCCTCTGGCTGGCCTGGAGCGCGGCGTCGCCGGCGGTCAAAGGGCGCAGTTAACACCTCTGGAATCTGCTGTTTCCATCTCTGTGTCGTACCACGGCGCCATCTACATCGCGGAGACAGATGAGAGGAAGATGAGCAGGATCCGGAAGGTTTCTGTGGATGGCGAGATAACGCATTTGGCCGGGGCTCCCTCCGACTGCGACTGCAAGAACGACGCCAACTGCGACTGTTACCAGACAGGCGACGGCTATGCCAAAGACGCCAGGCTCAACGCCCCATCGTCTCTGGTGGCGGCGCCGGACGGAACTCTGTACGTGGCGGACCTCGGCAACATCCGCATCCGGGCCATCTCTCGGAACGGGCCAACTTTGATTTCCAACACATACGAGGTGGCGTCTCCCGACGCCCAGGAGCTCTACGTGTTCGACAGCAACGGCACCCACCAGCACACCGCCAGCCTGCTGACCGGTGACCTGAAGTACAGCTTCAGCTACAGCACGGAGAACGACATCACGGCCGTCACCGACAGCAGCGGGAACACTCTCCGGATCCGCAGGGATCCCAATCGCATGCCGGTGCGGATCGTCGCCCCCGACAACCAGGTCATCTGGCTGACCATGGGCACCAACGGAGGGCTGAAGACCCTCACGGCTCAGGGTCAGGAACTGGTGCTTCTTACCTACCATGGCAACAACGGCCTGCTGGCCACCAAAACCTCAGAAATCGGCTGGACCACTTTCTATGAGTAAGTACAATAACAAGAATAGCATTCTATTTAAATCTCTGTGTCGTGATTTACCAGTTATTCCAGGCTTAATGAATCCGGAGGAAGCCCACATTGGCAATTAAAACACACCACCTACTTTGTGCATTCTAATAAAAACCTTGTAAACAAAAGTGCTTTGCGCTCTGGCAGAAAATGCTATTTATTTAGGAATTTTAAAAAAAAGACAATTCCCTGGTTCTTGGGGATGAGAGTACGGTATTAGAATCCCTGTAGCTGAAAAGGTTTAATCAACAAATTATTTTAGCTCATTTCCCTTTACTTTACTAATATTTTCATAAAGTAAAACCTGGAATTATGAGGTGCTCAGACGGAAATGTTTGCTGCGAGTGTGTGATCCGGTACGTGCTCTTTCAAGTCTCGGTTTACTCTATAATTGGTAACCACACATACCTGCAAACTGCTTCAGGGGGCACATTTAATTGAAACCTAATTATAAAATATGCCTCAGATCTCTAAAGTAGCCTAGTTTGACTTTATTAACTTGATGTTCATAAAGTATGTTACATTTCTCTTTTTATTCTTTTTTTTTTTTTAAAGGAATATGTATCATGTCTTGGTTTATATGGGGAGATAAATATTTGAACAGCTCACATAAGAATGCAGCTCTGCCCAATATGACATAATGAACATTACGTCTCTCTAAAGGCCGTTTATGTGACATTTTCAAGTGAAATCAAAAAAATTTGGTTGCATTTAGGGTGTCTGTTTGCACGACATTGGTGCTCAGAGCTGCTAAAAATGCAACTTTTTGAAAGTTGAGCCCAAGGTGGCACTTTTCAAAAATGCTCCAACTTCCATCTCCTTGTTTGAAAACAACACTTTGTGGAAACGCTTGGGTTCAGTCCCGATGAGACGATGAAAACACTGAACTTCTCACACACTCCACGGCCATAGTAACTCGTAGTTCTGCACATGCTCTGTAGAGCCAATCAGAACAAAGTTTCCTCTGTGGAGTCATGAGTCCATATTCTCCTGGACTTGGTACTTTTATTTTGACAGTCACCATGATAACAATCCATCTTGGTGGTCTGTGTTCTCCCAGTGTTGATGTTTAGGGTGGATAGTTCCCTCCTGTATGTGTGTGTGTGGTTTCATTAAAAAAAACAGCAAACAGCGCCCACTCGTGGCCTGGCAGACTAACTGCATAATGTCAGTGTTTTTGCTGATGCCGTGACATAAAAGTGAAACTTTAGTCAAACGAAAACTCAAAAACGATGAGTTTAATGGGGCCTTAATGCTGTACAACAACACATTGATTGATAGATACTTTATCAATCATCTTTTCAGCAGCTTACATACAAACAAAAAGACAAAACAGGCAGGTTAGTAACAAGATTAAATTAATATTAAAAGTTAGTATATACTGCAAAAAACCTTGCTGTACAATACTATATCATTTTAAAGGAGCCATATTATCTTTTCAACACTTTCACAACAATTTCTTGTTGGTCTAAAAACGTTGTATTCAAAGTTTATTGCTCCAAATCCAGCTTTTCCTGGATTTTCCTCCATTTCAGTATAAGAGTCAGTATTTACACATTTCATGGCACAGAGATGTAAAGTGGGTTAGGGTTAGGTCGTAAGGAAGCAGTTGTAATACAATCATATTGGATCAGTTGCAATGTGATCAAGACTGCGCCCCCCCCGATGAGTCGTCCAGTCTGATGGCGAGGGGGATGAAGAGTTCATGAGCAGCTCTGAAACCTGAACACACTCCTCTGCCTGGCTGGCTGTTGTCCAGGATAGGAGACAGAGAAATTGTGTTTAAATGCTCACATTAAAAAACAAAATAAATCAAAGTTTGAAAAATTGACCAAGCACGTTTTATTATGAAAGCCGTCTTGACTTTCTATTACAGCACTTTGTTTTGTGAGCAGAGCCTCTGATTGAATTCTTCTCCCATGTGTAATTCGCTGTCATGTCACATTACGCCATGAAGGATCTGCTCACTATAACTAAAAAAAGCAAAGCATTCAGTTGAGATTATGATGACACATCAATCATCCAAATAATTGAATTCATTACAAGACTGTGGTTTTTCTTTTTAATATGAAACTGATAGCTGATGAGATGTGTCACTCTCCCATATTAAATATTTGGATTGTGCCTTCAGCTCTTCACTTGCACTGCAAAAATTGAACATATAAAGAAAAAACCCAGAAAATCTGACATTTTAATTAGGAGGAAGTCGATGGCCTGACTCGACCAGTATAACTGAATACCGTGTGGCACTGAGAACATTCATACATGACCAATGCTTTGTCATTTTCAAACAGTTACGACAGTGAGGGACGCCTAATGAACGTGACGTTCCCCACCGGAATGGTGAATAACTTGTACACGGACATGTACAGTGCTCTGACGGTGGACATCGAGAGCTCCATGAACGAGGAGGAAATCAGCATCACCACCAACACCTCCACCATCCGCTCCTTCTACACGCTGTCCCAGGGTCAGCCCTTTTTGTTCGCCGTTATTTGTCATTGTTTCAGGGGTCAGCTGGGCAATGTTGAGTAAGCTTAAGTCGTGTATCATTACAACTCAGAAGGCCTGACAGACGACAGTGTAAATGATTACTCTCTCAGTGTGTGGCTTTGGCTGTCAGGGAGAAGCATCAACCTTTGTAATGGAGGGTTTTCTAGTCTCTGCCAGAGCCAGATGGTACCGTCATCCCAGCACATCGTTCATGTTCATTGTTTTTACATCTGAAAAGTCTCTCATTTCAAACACTAACTACTTTGAGTAGTAGAATAATGTCCAACCAATAATCACCCTAGGAGACTATGAATAACATTAATCCTGATGTGATCCTGGTATTTGCTTTGTACTGACTATTCTTTTTATATATTTTCATAATCAACAGACCAGTGTAGAAGCAGCTATCAAGTGGGCTTTGATAACTCACTGAGGATTACCTATGCCAATGGGATGGACACCCACTATCAGACAGAGCCTCACATCCTGGCAGGCGCTGCCAACCCCACCGTAGCCAGACGCAACATGAGCCTGCCAGGGGAGAGTGGGCAAAACTTGGTCGAATGGCGCTTCCGCAAAGAACAAGCCAGAGGGAAAGTTATCGTGTTTGGACGAAAGCTGCGGGTATGTTCTCTCTCTCTCTCTCTCTCTCTCTCTCTCTCTCTCTCTGTCTCTCTCTCTCTCTCTCTCTCTCTCTCTCTCTCTCTCTCTCTCTCTCTCTCTCTCTCTCTCTCTGTCTCTCTCTCTCTCTCTCTCTCTCTGTCTCTCTCTCTCTCTCTGTCTCTGTCTCTCTCTCTCTCTCTCTGTCTCTCTCTCTCTCTCTCTCTCTCTCTCTCTCTCTCTCTCTCTCTCTCTCTCTCTCTCTGTCTCTCTGCCAGTGATGAATGACACATTCCTGATGTCAGTTCTGGCTCCAGCTCCAACTGGTCAGCCATGCAAGTTGTGTGAAATCCAGATTCTACATCAGTCGTCATGTTCCCGTCCTTATTCTAACCTTGCAAAAATGTTACTGCACTCATTTCTTTTCATTGAAATTTATGAGTCGCAACATTTATCCTGATGTAGAGAGTTATCAGTATTCTGGTGGAGAAGTCCGACTCTTCTTAGTCCTCCTACCTATAATCCCATTTGATGCTGATTTATGATTCACAGTACTTCGTCGACTCAACGTTACTTTGTTTCGCAGTAATTTTTGTCCCCATTAAAGGTAGGAGGACGTAATTTAAGTGTACCTGAACAATCGGCAGAGTGTCCCTCTGTTTAATGAGCCTCGTGAAGGGGGCGTTAATCTCTGTGAATACAGTTTAAAGAGCCATTCAGGCAAAGAACAGCGATGTTGAAACCAAGAAAGTTCTTCAAGGAATTGCACTGTTGTGTAATCAGCGTGGCGCCCGCTCACTAATTTTACACCTTCTTCATTAATTATGCACGTCAATCACCGTCAGAGGAGTGGAGCGCTCGTCTCGCCCGTTCTTAAAACCTTAATCTTTCCCACAGGTAAATGGACGGAACATTCTTTCCGTTGATTATGATCGCACCCTGAGGACGGAGAAGATTTATGATGATCACAGGAAGTTCCTCCTGAAGATAATATATGACACCGCAGGTCACCCGGTCCTCTGGGTGCCCAGCAGTAAGCTGCTGCCTGTTAATGTGAGCCGTACGAGCAGCGGGCAGATCAGCGCCCTGCAGAGAGGACCCACCACGGAGAGGCTGGAGTACGATAGTCAAGGCCGCCTGATTTCCAGGGTCTTCGCAGATGGGAAGATATGGAGCTACACCTATCTGGAGCAGGTGAGAAAGTCTACATCTTGTATAGCTGGCCTGCCTTCTTCAGTACAGGATAAATCAAGACTTTGGCATGTATGGAACCTGAGGTCACCCTGAAGAGGTGCTTTTTTCTTTTTTTGCCCCTCAAAGACTCTCCATCTTCAGTTTTCCAAGCACCTCTACACATAGTAATTCGTCGCTTCCTGCTAACGGCAAATTTATGAGCATCATTTACAAGCCTCAGATATAAAAACGTCCAGTTGGTTTCCCTCCACGGGAGGATCCGGATGTAGCATCTCTGAGCCATAACTCAAGCCAGTCGTCAAAATTCGTGGGTGAACTCAAAAGGGTACGGCGTGGCGAGATAAAACGCAGCACGGTGTGTCTAACGGCTCTCCAACTATATGTCAGGGTTAACCAAGGGAACGCCGCCCCGCAATGATTTAAACAGTAGGAGCGATGACCATCTCTGCCATCATAATTCTCAGGGTGGAAAATGTCTAATGCTTGCTGTTAATGCACAAAGTGAGTTCTTGTCCCTTGCTTTACTTTTTGTTTTTTCACACTTATAGCATCTTTCTCAATAACCAGGCTCTTTATGGCTCATAAAGACGCCCACTGCTCATTCAAAATTGCACACAACAAAAGTGAAGTCTTCTGCGGTGTCATTTCCCTCCATCTCTTCCACATAAATATTCTTTAGCTGTTCTGGAGAGTTTGAGATTGCACAGAGATGCTGAGGCCAAAAAAGCATGCATAGATTTCCTCAGCCACTCCTGACTGCCTCTTCCCGTTGCGTGACCTGGAGAGGCCATGTCAACACTCTGACATAAGTAACACAGAGGGCTCAGGGAACCTCAGTGTAGCAACGGATGACTGGGTATGACATTTTAACGGCAAGGGTGGTAAACCTTGGGATGACAGGTCCCTCTCCAAACTGCAAAGTGTAAATTAATTAAAACAAGCCTGTCTCCGTGTGACGGGAGTTAAAAATAAACACTTTTGACTGTAGCAGACATCAACTGAGCATGTTTAAATATACGAAGTCTCCCCTGCAATGTCGGCTAAATGTTTTTGGCCCGAGCTTTACAAAGTGGGCAGCATCAATAAACAGTTTTCGGTGTTTTTCTACACGGTGATCTAAACAGAATTGACAGTGGGAAGCTGGCAGCTGCTGTCTCTGTGATATTTAACAATATCAACTACATTTTTAATGCATCCTGTCTCCTTTTCTTAAGGCGGAACAGTCATACACTTGGGTAACACGAACCCTGCATTACACATATATTATGAAGACATTTTATTCAAATGAACACTTTTTTCCTCTGTTTTCTCTCCAGTCGATGGTTCTGCTGCTACACAGTCAGAGGCAGTACATCTTTGACTTCGACTCTTTGGACCGCCTTTCCGCTGTCACCATGCCAAGCGTGGCCCGCTACACCATGCAGACCATCCGTTCAGTGGGTTACTATAGAAACCTTTATCACCCTCCTGAGAGCAATGCCTCGGTTGCTGTGGACTACAGTGAAGACGGCCTCCTACTGAGAGTAGCTCACCTTGGCACAGGCCGCAGGGTGCTGTACAGGTACCGGCGGCAGAACAAGCTGTCAGAGATCTTGTATGACAGCACCAGGGTCAGCTTCACCTACGACGAAACAGCAGGTGTGCTGAAGACCGTCAACCTGCAGAATGAAGGGTTCATCTGTTCAATCCGTTACCGCCAAGTCGGTCCCCTGGTGGACCGGCAGATTTTCCGCTTCAGTGAGGACGGCATGGTCAATGCTCGGTTCGATTACACTTACGACAGCAGCCTGCGCGTCACCAGCGTGCAAGGCGTCATCAACGAAACGCCGTTACCCATCGACCTGTACCAGTTCGACGACATCTCGGGGAAGATCGAGCAGTTTGGAAAGTTTGGGGTGATCTACTATGACATAAATCAGATCATTTCCACTGCAGTCATGACGTACACCAAGCACTTTGACGCACACGGCCGCATAAAGGAGATCCAGTACGAGATATTCCGTTCTCTCATGTACTGGATTACTTTCCAATATGACGATATTGGCAGAGTCACGAAGCGAGAGATCAAGATTGGTCCATTTGCCAACACCACCAAGTACAGCTATGAGTACGATGTGGACGGCCAGCTGCAGACTGTGTACCTCAACGACAAAGTGATGTGGCGCTATACGTATGACCTCAATGGAAATCTGCACCTGCTGAATGCAGGAAACAGCGCCAGGCTCCTTCCCCTGCGTTACGACTTGAGGGACCGCATCACTCGCCTTGGAGATATCCAATATAGAATGGATGAAGATGGCTTTCTCCGTCAGAGGGGCGCAGAAATCTTTGAGTACAACTCGAAGGGGCTGTTGGTGCGGGTCTACAGCAAGAGCAGCGGCTGGACGATTCAGTATCGTTACGATGGATTAGGCCGCAGGGTTTCCACCAAGACCAGCTTGGGCCAGCACCTGCAGTACTTTTATGCAGATCTGAGCTACCCCGCCAGGATAACACATGTATACAACCATTCCAGTTCAGAGATCACCTCATTCTACTATGACCTGCAAGGCCATCTGTTTGCGATGGAGATCAGCAGCGGGGAGGAGTTCTACATCGCCTGCGATAACACCGGCACACCTTTGGCTGTCTTCACCAGCAACGGCCTCCTGGTCAAACAGCTCCAGTACACGGCGTACGGTGAAATCTACTTTGATTCTAACCCAGACTTCCAGCTCGTGCTTGGCTTCCACGGAGGACTGTACGACCCCCTGACCAAGTTGCTGCACTTCGGGGAGCAGGATTACGATATAATGTCTGGACGGTGGACCGTTCCAGATGTCTCTTCGTGGAAGAAAGTGGGCAAAGAGCCAGCTCCGTTTAATCTCTACATGTTCAGAAATAATAACCCCATCAGCAAAGTTCATGAAGTCAGAGAATATGTTGCAGGTAAGACTTTTCATTCAATGTAAGTCCATAATCCTTTCATTATAACTTCTCAACTTTTTACATAGTTCTTCTCATTGACCATAAAAAGCTGAAATGTTTGGATGTTTGCTCCACTTAATTACGTGTCTAATTAATTCTTCTACTAATTGGCCTTCAAGGTCAAGCATCAAATTCCTAGTCCTCAATGTGTCTGTATTTATGTATTTTTTATGTAAATAGTTTCATGTTTTCAAGGACCAAAGAAGCAGGTTTTAAAAACTAATCACCCACATGCTCAGTGTCCCAACACGTTCACAAAACAGACAAGGGTAGAAATGTCAAAAGTACACACTTGGTCTTGAGTTGCTTCAAATTCCATTTTCCAGATGTGAACAGCTGGCTGGTGACCTTTGGCTTTCATCTTCACAACACCATTCCCGGGTTCCCAGTCCCAAAGTTCGACTTGAGCATGCCGTCCTACGAACTGACGAAGAGCCAGCTCTGGGATGATCTGCCGGTAAGTAACATCACGATTTCCCACTTGCCAAGAAAAAAAGAAAAAAAGAAATAAGACCAACGGCAAAGTAAAGATGACGAGGAAAAGACAGTGTACAAAAACAATCCAAACTTTTTTTGTTGTTTTCCTGTTCCCTCAGTGTTTGGAAGCTGCCATCTCGTAATGGGATTGCTATGTATTTCACAGAATATCAACTTTAATTGGACCATATTTGCATAATAATAAACAAATAATAAGCAAACGTCTTCCTTCCTCTGCCGAGCTTTAGTCACTGGCAGAACATATTTTAATGCTGTCTAAATTTATATGGAATGTTTTGGTGTTGCTCGTGTTAAAACATCCTTTTGATGCTATTTGTGTTAGGCTTCTTTGGTCTAAGGCCTTTACACAAAATGTGCTGCTGTAAATTTGTCATTGGGGATTGATCTACTTTTGGCTTGAAAACGCCATTATCTTGAACGTGAATGAGGAACTCTGTGAAGCAGAGCAGTGGCTGGTTCTAAATGGCCTGGAGAGTCGGTTTCTGCCATGTTCAGGCGTTAACGTCTCACTGCACTTTTCCTACAGTCTATCTCTGGGGTCCAGCAGGAAGTAACCAGACAAGCGCATTCTCTCTTGTCGTTCGAGCGGCTGCCAGAGGTCCATCTCAGTCGAGGTCGCAGAGGTGAAAAGTCTTGGCTGTGGTTCTCGGCTGCAATGTCTCCCATCGGAAGGGCAGTTATGTTTGCCATCTACAAGGGCAGCGTCCACACTCACACGCTCAACGTGGCCAGCGAGGACTGCATCAAGATTGCGACAATCCTCAACAACGCTTTCTATCTGGAGGACCTCCATTTCACCATCGAAGGGCGGGACACACACTACTTTGTCAAGCCGGGCCTGCCGGACGCCGACCTCGCCGCCATGCATCTCACCAGCGGGCACAAGACTCTGGAGAACGGCATCAATGTGACGGTCTCCCAGTCCACCACCGTCATGGACAGTCGGACTCGGCGTTTCGCAGACGTGGAGATCCGCGCCGGTGCCCTCGCCTTCCATATCCGCTACGGGTCGACGGTGGACGAGGAGAAGGCGCGGGTGGTGGAGCTCGCGCGGCAGCGCGCCCTCGCCGGCGCCTGGGCAAGGGAGCAGCAGCGAGTGCGAGACGGCGAGGAAGGGGTTCGTCCCTGGACAGAAGGGGAGAAGAGGCAGCTTCTCAGTAGTGGCAAAGTGTTGGGGTATGACGGGTACTTTGTGTTATCTATCGAACAGTACCCAGAATTGGCAGATAGCACGAATAACATCCACTTCCTTCGGCAAAGTGAAATCGGGAAGAGGTAACGAGGCGCATATTCTGCCAAAGACACTTTGTTTTGGTAGAGACATACTGGCGGACAAAATGAATGCAACTGGAATCAAACGTTGCTTATATGTACCCTGAGTGTCAATGTGTTTTTGTAGGAAAAAAATAAACAAAAAGAACGGGGGAAAAAAAAGAAAATATAAATAGGGTAAAAAAAATCTAATAAATAGAAGTGGTCAAAAGCGATGCTGTGCATCGTGACCAGCGGACTACAGAGTAAATGTACAACTCCACCGAGCCTTAACACGGCGATTACAGGTCAGATCCTCTGGAGCACAAGCCTTCTGGACTCTGGACTCTCCAGCAGAGGAATGGTGATATAGTTGAGGAAACGGTGGGCTACTTTCTGTGTTTTATGTTTTGGTTTTTTTACTTTTAATCAAGACAAGTTTGGCTCAACAGATTATCGTCAGAGCAAAGGAAATGTTTACATTATGCATATCTGTACTTCTCTAGAAGTACCAGGCCTGTGGGTTCACTGTCCTCGAGCCAGCGGCATCCTCGAGCAAATACTTTGTTTTTCAAGTCAGAGACTTCTGATGTCAGACATATTCTCACAGAACAACCACTATGTATTCCAGATTTAGCACTGTAAACATCAAAAATGTCTTATTCTCCTTGAGATGCTTTTAAGTGGAAAAAAAGAAACACGTTTAAGTACCCAATATTCATTGTGAAAAAAAAAGAAAGAACTGCGAAGGTATGAGGAACTTTTTTTTTGGGGGGGGGGGGGGGCACTGCCGTGTCTCTGATAGCACAGGGACACCATGTTTTGTAAATTATGCAAGAGTTTTATGGTGTTTTTTTAAGAAACTGAATAAATGTCTGTACTAGTCATATTACCAGTAATTTATGTTGTGTTTATACATGAATAAAGTCCCGCTGCTTTTGGTTCTAATTCTTTTTTTTTTGTAATTTGATTTGATGTGATCTTCCTCAGACATGGATTTTGTTTTGCTCTGTCAGATTTCTTGAGGCTTCGTTCCTGATAATCGGGCCGATGTGGGCTTTCTTCACAATGCTCTGTTTAAGTGATTACCAGAAACTTGTGCATGTGGTGACGAGTATTTACAAGTGGTGATGTATCTATACCATGCAGTCAACTATTACTTCCACTAAATTTAATGTTTATTGGGCATAATGCCTTTTGACTTGGCTTCCTGTCCAATGAATATTTCATTCACACAAATATTTCATGAACCCATCTCACATAAACAAGGTTACAGTGGATCTGAATAGAGATCACGACCATGTGCTCAGTAGGTTTAATTTATTTATTTTTTTGAATGTTCAATGCACTCATGGATTAAAATGATATTGGGGTTCTTTTTTGGGTGTCTTGTTTTTTCAAGAATGAAACTTGTGTCTCAGTTTTGAAATCGACTTCAAAAAACCGAAGTTGGGGGGTTTATAAATCACTTTCCAAAAAACATCAAAATCACATCTTACATCAATTCTTTTACATCTTTTCAGCTCCAAAGCAGAAGCCTGACAAGACAAACGCAGCATTGCCTTGAACTGAAGTGCGTTAATTGTAGCTGAAGAACTTCTGATTGGAATTAACTTCTCAGTCGGCATCAAGACTTTAAGAACATTTGATATTGTTTAAATTACATTTGAGTTGTGATCAGTTTTCCTGTCGAGTGCTGCTCATCAAAGCCTGCTGGAGTTCTGATGATGGAATACTGAACAGTGAAAACAAGCCCGTCGTATGAAAGCCGCCTCTTTTTCATGGTAAACTTCAAACAGCATTTCAAACCAAATGGGAGCATGAGAATGAGAATATTCTTCACTCAAAAGTTGTTTTATGCTTTTGTTTCTGACCTCTCAAGAGCTGCAGTACCCCCCCCCCCCCCCCACCCGGATTCTTTACATGTTGTTTTTTTAATTCAGAATGTTTTATGACATGTACAGCTCCACTAAGGTACATCTCTTTGAATGTTGCTCATCTCCAAATCTAGCATCCATGCCTTCTCATCAGACTCCCTGAGGGTATACCACCTCCCTTCACCGCCAACCTATAATGAAATGTTTTATTAAAGTCCCCCATTGAGCAACCGTCTATTGTTCTTCCACAGTGAAATTACAGTGAACTTCTTCAAGCCTTTCCCATTTGTTTTTGATATATCAATACAAAGAGTCTCAAAGCCCTGCAGAAAAGTCAAATGTGGTTCATTTAAATGTCCCATTCTCTTAAAAGTCCTCTGATGCTCCCTAGTGGTGCAAAGTGCATAGTTCACAAAGTCGTCCAATCGCAGAGCAGCATGTTTATCTGCATATCTCAAAGTAGTGCAATATTTCACAACCATCGCTGTGCTTCTATAAAACTCAACATACTGTTGCTTTGAGCTCCGACTTCAAACAACTCCGTCACATTCCAGTGATTAGTGAGCCAAATGTTTGGAGGAGAAAAAAAAAAACCCAAACACTTCTGGACTCTTGCAGGTTAATTCAAAGAGGCGTCAAATGGAATAGTTAAAGTGGTGATATGAAAATGAGGCGCTGCAGTATCACGCTGTGGCCACAGAAGGCAGTGCCAAGGAAACAGTGTGCCACATCGCCACGCAGCGCAGCGAGGCCTACTTCAAAGCCTCACATAAAAGAGATGGCACCACTTTGCAAGAACATCAAAGACCCACAATCATTGTGCAATAACCACATCAGAGCAATAGAAAAAAATCAAGCATGTTGCATAATTCAGATGAGTCTCTCTTCTTTTTTCTTTTTTTATTTTGGGAGGAGAAAGCAGCCATATGGAATCTCACTACCAAACATGAAATGATTTTACAATCTGCAAACGCGAGCTTGGACACACAACATTACTGGCCAGAAGAAAGGCACAGGCCACACGATGCTTCACTTTGACTTCACATGGCTTGAACTGGTCCGGCGGGTCGGGGAGGCTGCGTGTCTGCATGCAGATACAGATCAAGGAGCGATAGAAGTTAAACTCTGCTAGGATACGCCAATGAAATGGAAAATACGTTAGGATCAGAGCTGCAGTTATTCGAAGTGAGCTGATCGGTAGAAGTGCGGCAATCATTGATGTGATGTTAGAAATGTGCACTCAAGAGCATCAACCGAGGTTATTAGATAATTCTGAACACATGAAATAGTCAACAGGCTCACTTCTCTAATGAGCGGGTGGTGAATTAAAAGCCTACCTGATCACTCCTCCAAGGACAACAAACATTTCAAATCCCATATTTTCATTACTCACCTCTGATGGTGCGTGTTTCATCATGCTCAGTAAAAAAAATCCACGATGAGTTTTACCAACGTTACGGGAATTTAACGGAAACAGGTAAATGTTTGATGCTTTTACTCATCAGCAGCCGGGAGTCTGCAAAACCACGAGGTCCAACATGTGGCTCAGGAGACCAAATGTGCCCACAAAGAGGTATAATGAGGTCCGATACAACCTGGGGAAATGCAAAAATAAAGATAAACCATAAACCAGACTTCCGTCTAATAAAACAATGCAGGGGGGTCGTAACAAAACTCTGACAAACACCTAAAGAGGAGATGGAAACTAAAGGGAAATAGCTGGAAGCTGCTCACACACTGCAAAGGTCTTCTGCTGACTTCTAACTCAATACATCTCCCTGGAGCCACAAAACATATTTATATTTCCATGTAAAGATAATAAAGCTATAGAAAAAAAAGGTTTGTCTATATTCAATGAGATATTTACTTCGCATGGATGAAATGAAAACACACTACAATCAAGTATTGCTCATGTTTAATACATGTTTGTTGTATTTTTATTTAAATTTCAACCGTTTCAGCTGTTATAGCTATTTGAGGTCTTTTAGCTGTTCCTGTTATTGTTTCCAGGCACGTTAGGATGTCAAACATTATATAATCGACGAGCTACTAAACCTTTCATCTACTTTAGGCTTCTGGCAACTTTAATGTAAAGAGGTTAGGGTTAGGGGAGGACACAATTGGTTCAATACTTAAATAAAATAACAGCATTAAATGGCACAAGTTCTACCTAAACCTGGATCACTAGACTAGAATCAGCAGGGAAAGCAGCTTTTTTTTTACTGAAAAGTAAAGAAGCAAACATCTAAATACTGGAACTGTGAACAAACAGGAGCAAAAACCAAATATTACCTTCAAACTCACATTCAGTGCTGCAGCGACACAAGAGAAACACGAAGCTTTAAAAGAGTGACAATTCTACGGTGGCCCATAAGGGCCAACAGCACAACGCAACGCAAAACCCTACAACATAACGCAAAACCCTACAACACAACGCAAAACCCTACAACATAACAACAAAACCCTACAACATAACAGCAAAACCCTACAACGCAAAACCCTACAACACAACGCAAAACCCTACAACACAACGCAAAACCCTACAACGCAACGCAAAACCTTACAACGCAACGCAAAACCCTACAACGCAACGCAAAACCCTACAACATAACGCAAAACCCTACAACGCAACGCAAAACCCTACAACGCAACGCAAAACCCTACAACGCAACGCATAACCCTACAACGCAACGCAAAACCCTACAACGCAACACAAAACCCTACAACGCAACGCAAAACCCTACAACACAAAACCCTACAACACAACGCAAAACCCAACAACGCAAAACCCTACAACAAAACGCAAAACCCTACAACACGCAACCCTACAACAAAATGCAAAACCCTACAACACACAACCCTACAACAAAACGCAAAACCCTACAACACACAACCCTACAACACAACGCAAAACCCTACAACATAACAGCAAAACCCTACAACGCAACGCAAAACCCTACAACATAACGCAAAACCCTACAACATAACACAAAACCCTACAACACACAACCCTACAACACAACGCAAAACCCTACAACACAACGCGAAACCCTACAACATAACAGCAAAACCCTACAACGCAACGCAAAACCCTACAACACAACGCGAAACCCTACAACACAACGCGAAACCCTACAACACAACGCAAAACCCTACAACGCAACGCAAAACCCTACAACGCAACGCAAAACCCTACAACAGAACAACAAAACCCTACAACACAACGCAAAACCCTACAACATAACAACAAAACCCTACAACATAACAGCAAAACCCTACAACGCAACGCAAAACCCTACAACATAACAACAAAACCCTACAACGCAACGCAAAACCCTACAACGCAACACAAAACCCTACAACATAACAACAAAACCCTACAACGCAACGCAAAACCCTACAACGCAACACAAAACCCTACAACATAACAACAAAACCCTACAACGCAACGCAAAACCCTACAACACAACGCAAAACCCTACAACATAACAACAAAACCCTACAACATAACAGCAAAACCCTACAACGCAACGCAAAACACTACAACATAACAACAAAACCCTACAACGCAACGCAAAACCCTACAACGCAACACAAAACCCTAAAACACAACGCAAAACCCTACAACATAACAACAAAACCCTACAACATAACAACAAAACCCTACAACGCAACGCAAAACCCTACAACGCAACACAAAACCCTAAAACACAACGCAAAACCCTACAACATAACAACAAAACCCTACAACATAACAACAAAACCCTACAACATAACAGCAAAACCCTACAACGCAACGCAAAACCCTACAACGCAACACAAAACCCTACAACGCAACGCAAAACCCTACAACATAACAACAAAACCCTACAACATAACAGCAAAAGCCACAACGGAAGTGCGCAGCAGACGGACTGTCGTTATTACGGAGAGTTTAATGAGACGTAAGTAAAATGCTGCTGCAAGATGATTGTGATTAATGTCGTCATATTTTTTCAGAAATCACTGTTGTTGGTCACCGTGTTGAAATCATCACGTTATGTTTGTGCTCTGCCATCCAACGTTCCGTCAGAAAATATTGTCCCCCGGAAACA
This sequence comes from Lipophrys pholis, assembly GCF_963383615.2. NCBI lineage: Eukaryota > Metazoa > Chordata > Actinopteri > Blenniiformes > Blenniidae > Lipophrys > Lipophrys pholis. Next base: position 34,250,002 of record NC_137629.1, on the reverse strand, counting down.
AAGCCTGTTCTACAACTGCTGCGCACGTCACTAGACTTTTGTTGTTGTGTTGTGGCTTTTTGTTGTTGTGTTGTGGCTTTTTGTTGTTGTGTTGTGGCTTTTTGTTGTTGTGTTGTGGCTTTTTGTTGTTGTGTTGTGGCTTTTTGTGGCTTTTTGTTGTTGTGTTGTGGCTTTTTGTTGTTGCGTTGTGGCTTTTTGTGGCTTTTTGTTGTTGCGTTGTGGCTTTTTGTTGTTGCAGCTTCAGTGAAAGTTCAGGTTTTGAATGTGTTTACTTTTGTTGGCGTGGGGAGGATCATGTACACAGAGTTTGTTATCTATGTTGTGTTTGAAAAAAAACACTGTTGATTCTATTTAAGACCTTAAAATGACTTTTTATATTCAAACTAAAACAGGAAGATTTGACTCATTGCTGTAAAAAAGTAATTTCTGCAGCGTCATCTGTGACGGGCCGCTTCTCTCCTCCCGACTCCTCCACTGCTGCGATTCCCAACAAACCAAAGCACGTGGTGCGAGCTGCAGACGTTCCCAGATCACAATCTCACTCTGTGTGCAAACAATCCCAGCAGCAGTGGAGCAGCGGAGACAGAAGAAAATCCAAAAGTCATTTATACATGTGATGTATTTTATATCAGACCTTCATGAGGGTCCAGTCATAATCACTGCACACATACAAACACAAATATCCTAATAAAAAACAATATAAGGTGATAAGAGGAAGGGAGGAGCATCAGATTGTTACTGTCTTTAGTCAGATTCCCTAAATACACTTTGTTCACTTTGTGTGAGATTATGATAACAGTGAGATTAAAGTTGATATAGGGACGGTCAGTTAATGGCAGTCGGGCCGATTGATAAAAACTTATGCACAGCAGGGAAAGAATAATTGCAGGGTTCAAGGACTGGGAGTGTAAAGAAAGGGGAATCATTTAACTTTAATGGGAGGCTTTAACTGGGCAGTAAAAACAAAGACAGGCCTTCTTTTAATCAGTGACTCGCTCAGACCTTGGAGATAACAGGAAACGACACGTGCGCCCTATCGGGGAGAAGGTGATGTACAGTCCCGAGCATCTCGTCTCTGTTCATCCGGGCTAAAGAGGAACAAGAACAAAGTGTTTTGGGGGCTCAGCTCCCCTCGCCCTGACGGAGGATGGCGGGTGTAGAGCTCGTCCCAATTCAGAAAGAGCTGCTTGTTATCGTTCCTCTGATCTTCCCAGGACAGCAGCACACGCTGACGGGACTCTACTTGATAAGAGAGGGTGAAAAACAAGAGAGGGGGCTAATAATCTGGGGGGGATTTAGAGAGGGTGAAAAACAAGAGAGGGGGCTAATAATCTGGGGGGGATTTAGAGAGGGTGGGTTCTGGAGGGGTTGGGTTTTTATTTTCACTGAGTGATGAAACTGGGTTAAATGTTTAATCCTAAACTGTTCATCCTGTTGAGGTGGAAGACAAGATGGTCGTTACCTGCACCTGACCAGGCCAACGCACAAATAAAGATGTGTGTGTGTGTGTGTGTGTGTGTGTGTGTGTGTGTGTGTGTGTGTGTGTGTGTGTGTGTGTGTGTGTGTGTGTGAGATAGGGACAGACCTCTGCTCTACAGGTACAGTATGTATAAACAAGAGTATCTCCACACAAACACATTAGAGAGACATTGTGTTCTGCTTCCAGCGGTCCGATCGTCTCCAGTCGCGTTCGTTGAGGTGAATTAAATATTAACCACATGGTAAATATTTACGGATGAGTCCAACGACCCCGGCGATTTTGAGAAAGTGCAATCATATGATGCAGAAAACAAATCAGAAATGATCCCGTTGGTGTTTTTAAAATGACCTTTTGTTCAAATATTGTTTTCTTTGTGGAAAGTTTTGGGGTGTATAGAATAGAACAGAAGAATAGAATAGAATAGAATAGAATAGAATAGAATACCTTAGCATTGCTCCACACCGAATAGAGTATACAATCTAAAAAAATATCTAATAATCAAACAAGTCATTTTAAATATTAACATGTACGAGGATTAACACACAGAAAGGATGAAATCAACCAAAACACAGCAAACATTTAGACTGACAGCAGGAAACACATTTCAATCAGTTTTACTGTTTTGATGATTGAGTTATTAGTTATTATGAGTAAATCCAGTTTAAAAAATAAAAAGGACATTATTGAGCTGTTTGTGCAGCTACGTAAGAGATCCACTCTCTCAGACGCTTATATAACGAGTTGAATTTGTTTGATATATATGCATACCACCAGGGTAAACACTGCAGATACCCTGTGACTCTGACATCCAAACAAACATTACCTGATAACATCTGCTGTTTGTACGGCGGCCCGGAGCGACACCATTCACCTTCTAGATCCTAAAGTATATATATGAAAAAAAAGATGTGACATCCCTGCTAATCTGATGGATTCCATAGAGAGTGATGAGCTGTGGTTTTTATGATCACGTGAACATGGTGACCTTTCTTCTAGGATGTCAAACAAAGTCCAGAAGTGAAGGTAAACAAGGAGTCCATGGGACAAACAGAGGCGGGCCGGATGCTTCCCCTGGACTCCTGACTGATTGGACGGGACAAACCTTTAAAAGACTGGATTGTGTTGAAGACAATTTTAGTAAATATTATTCGAGGAACCAGAAAACATCGAGAGTCATGAGTGGTTGTCCGTATTTTGAGAAGAAGCATTTGTACGTCTAAATTTAAGAATTTGGTTTTGTGATTCTTATTATTTTCACTATTCATTAGTGCAGACTTCTGGAAGATCGTTTTTATCCAAGTAACAAAAAGTGTTTGTCTCTCCGTCTGCAGGTTATTCAAAAATAAACCTCCTCAACCAGAAGAGGATGACGATCCCTCTCAGGTTGGAGTTAACAAGGCCAGCAAAGGAGGAATCAACTATGGAGTCTACCTGCAGGTACACAGCAGAACATTCTTCTCATTCTTGCTGTTGTTTGAAAGTCTTTGATGTTAAACTTGTGTTTTCTTCCTCCTCCGTCTGCAGCTGGACAAAGTCGTCTCAGCCCAAGTCCTGCAAAGTGAACTGAAGGGCAATAAGATCCACGATGAACACCTCTTCATTGTCACTCATCAAGGTAAAAATCTGCTTCGTGCCGTTTGAATTACTTGTCCTTGTCTCAAGGAAACGTAACTGCAGCTTTGATCTTGTATCACTAATAGATGAGCAGATTAAAAAAGGGCCGGATCGACGTGTTCGCCTGCTTGGAATCCAAATATTAATTTCATTTCATCCGAGAACGACTTCTTAACACACGAACAAAAATCTATGTGCTTTGAGCTGCGTGTGTGTTCACCTTGTAAGGAGACATTAAAACGCCACTGAGGCTTTAACCTTTTGTGTTTTATTGCAGCTTATGAACTGTGGTTCAAACAGATTCTGTTTGAGCTGGACTCGGTGAGAGAGATCTTCATCAGCGGACACGTAAGTCACATTTCTGTGGTGAGAAAGAAATTCACATGAGTCACGTAGAAAAAGGTTCCTCTCAGGTGATTGAGGCAGAAAAGAACATTGTGGACCACAAATTCAGATTGGTGTGAAGATTCAAGGCAAAACAAGTCTTCATTCCTGAGAGACGCATCACAAGTAGCTCAGTACTTTCACTCTGTACAGGGTACTTCAAATACAGGCTGTAGAAAATCTCTCGCTTTAAACATTCTCAAAACACGATCAATTTCTAATTAAACTGCTGAGTTTATCTGCTCACACTATTAGTGTCATCATTCTATAACAGAATTGTTATTTGTTGGAATGGAATCACTCAGGAGTGGTTCCATTTCTTCTGAAGCAAACTAAAACATCAAAATATCAGCAGCTGAATCAACTCGATTGTCCTGTTCAATCACTTCTTCTGCTTGTTTTCCAAACTCATTCATCGTCATTAGAAACGGGAGGAAAAGAGAAGTTACCATAAACGGGGTTAATTATGCTGCTGACATCTTCTACTTTCTTCTCTTCTTGCAGGTCCGAGATGAACGCAACATGCTGAAGGTGAACACCCGGATCCACAGGATCGTCATGATCTTCAGACTCTTAGTCGACCAGTTTACAGTTTTGGAAACGATGACAGCCCTGGACTTTTTTGACTTTAGGTAAATAACTTTGGGCCTTGAAATGTGAACGCGGTGCACTCTGGCGTGGTAGCTCACCGTGCGCCTGCTTGTGTTCAGGGAATACCTGGCTCCAGCCTCCGGCTTCCAAAGCCTTCAGTTTCGACTCTTGGAAAACAAAATCGGGGTCCCAGACAACCTGCGGGTTCCCTACAACAGGCGCCATTACAGGGACAATTTCAAAGGTGATGACAGCGAGATGCTGCTGGCCACAGAACAGGAGCCCACACTGCTGAAGCTGGTCGAGGTGAGTCCTCCCGTCAGCACCATCAGCTTCATGTCTTATGAGTTTGCTCATTAAAGAAGGGCTGTGCTTCACTGTGGCTGGGCTGTGATTGTGTGATAAAGATCCTGTGGTTGTTCTTCCAGGAGTGGCTGGAGAGAACTCCTGGCTTGGAGGAGGATGGATTTAATTTCTGGAAAATGCTGGAAATCAACATATTTGATGGGTTGAATGAGGAGAAGGTGAAAATCGAGGTAAGTGACGACGGCAGAGTTACCAGAGTAAACTTCTTTATGTTTGGATCTCTTTGTGTGGCTCTCCAAGGTGATTGACAGAGAATATATTTATATTTATGAGCATATTCTATCACTTATTTTTCCAAAGGAAATGTCAGAGTGTGAGGAAAAGGAGGAACTGATGGCTGAGCTGGTCAAACAGATGGAGGTCTTCACATCGCTGTTTGATGAGAAGCGTCACGACCACCTCGTCAGCAAAGGTAACACCCGTTTTAATCTAATCTGGATTTTAACATTTTACCTGCAGGCCATACAACATCTATGAATAGAAATGTCTCCTTTTACATGAAGATTAATCTCTCTTTATCTCTGCCAACAAGGTGAGAGGCGGCTCTCCTACAAGGCTCTACAAGGTGCTCTGATGATTTACTTCTACAGGTATGTGCACCTTTTCTTTTTGGCATAATTTCTTCACTTTTTAATGTCTGGTGAAACCTGTGCTGGTGCTGTATACTGGTTATATTTGCTTTCTATTTATATACGCATACATTTTTACACCCGAGGGCTGCACACAGCTTGAGCATATCTGGGTTTCCACACATCATTTCCATATCAGAGACCTTTTTCCTGAAACCCTGACAGCCTCTGCATCACATGACTCTGTGAAACCGTACAAAACAAAAAAAAGAAATGCTGGAAAAGGGTTTTTAAAGGTTGTATGTTCAGGACATAACATCACAGGGGACTCATTAAGGCTACATGGAGTCAAGAGTTCATCTGGAAGTTACTGGAGGGTGATGAAAAGGGTGACAGCTGCTCTCATCTTACCAACGGCAGTCAGACGTTTTTCAGGCGCGTCATCCGTAACACATCAAATCCTCTCGTCTCTTTTAGGGAAGAGCCCAGATTCCAGGTTCCTTTCCAGCTGCTCATATCCCTCATGGATATTGACACCCTGATGACAAAGTGGAGATGTGAGTATCAGAGCTTTTCTTACGGTTACAGCAGAAAGCAGCAAAAGAAAAGTTGCAGAAGAAAAACAAAAACGGAACTTTGGTGTTTCTGCCTGAAGGCAGCGCCGGACCGGCAAATACAATTTGGAAAATCGTTAAACTCAAACTTAGTTTAGAGAACGATTTTCTTTTGCCTGCAGATGAAAACTGCTTTACATTTCTTTGCTAATCGGACTGTATGCGTCTCTCTTCTCACCAGACAATCACGTGTGCATGGTGCACCGGATGATTGGCAGTAAAGCAGGAACTGGAGGCTCGTCTGGATACCACTACCTGAGATCTACTGTCAGGTAACGCTCACTTTCAATCTAGTGATGACACACTTCCCACTGCAAACACATCCCAGGGAATCTGGTTTGGTTTGGTTTTAAATACAGTTCAGTTTGACTCTTATCTAAATGAACCTTCCTCCAATATCTTTAAGGTTCAAGTAATAGAAACTTTATTTCGTGAGGATACATGTGAGCTGCACTTTAAGTTCCTCTGGAAGTACCACAATAAATCAATGTCCTTGTGTTCTTTTTTTTTTCCCATTTAGTGACCGCTACAAAGTCTTCGTGGACTTGTTCAACCTGGCAAATTTCCTGGTTCCTCGCCACTGGGTGCCCAAGATGAATCCCAACGTTCACACCTTCCTGTACATGGCTGAGTGCTGCGACAGCTCCTACTGCAGCAGCGAGGACTCAGACTAGAGCAGCACAAATAAACCCCCCGCACACGTTTCACAGCAGGTGGAACACATTCCCTTCATGTTTCAGTCCCACAGGCTCCCAGATGCTCAGCATCAGGTAGATTTACCTGGGAGAGCGCACAGCGTGAGAACACGTCTTCTAAACCGCTTCATCCAGCCTGCTGGAGGCTGGAGACAACCTGGACACACGCTCAGACCACTCACCAAGTTACAGTCAAATGCAGGATTAAAAAGAATAAATCTCATTTTAATGAGAGAAACTATAAAAAGATTTTAGAGCAACAGTGTAAAAGAATATCGTTTGATGTTTTGAATAAGTTAAAAGGCTTAAATGGAAATTCAAACATGTGATTGCTTTGAGTGTATGCACCATGCACTGGCAATGTAAATACATTCAAATACCATGTAAAGTTTGTACATTTTGAGCGCGGTGACTGTGCACGTGGTGAATTGTCTAAACAGCAGATTAATGGCGGAGTTTGCTTCTAATATTGAGTCACAAAGCCACAGATGGCTCCTGGATTAGAGCTGCTTTAGATGTTTTCTCAATCAAATTATGTCAATTACATTAGAGTTAAAGAAAACCAAGGGATCGGTGAGAGCAGTGATCACAACCCGGAGTGCAGGACAGCTTGATGACGAGGAGATTTACTGGAATGCGTTTCCTTAAAGCTGAGCTCGGGGAAGAGAGGTCATTTCAGACTTCTGCCATGGTGCTTCGTTAGGAGGAAAGGCACTGAAAATATCAATAAACCTCAACCACTTTAAAGTCAGGATCTAAAATAACAAAAGACCATGAGCATCTGACATGATAAAATATATATCTGTACATAGTGTTAGTATTATAGCTGTTGTGGTTTGTATAGTATTCTGTGTGGCAGTATGTTCATGTATAATGTATTTGTGCGGTGATTGATGTAATCCCTGTACAGACATAAATATTGAGCCATATTACCAACAACATGTATCTACCTTATGTATTTAAAAGGCATTTTGTACAGTGAAGCTGTTCATATTCTTGCTGTTTTGCAGCGACGCGTATTTAATGCGAAACACAGGAAGTGATTTATTTGTAAATGTGAGCTGGAAACATTGCAATAAAAACAAAGTGACAAAAAGCAAACTGGTGATTCATACTGTGGAACTGGAGAAAACACACACATGTGTACGAGGATCGTTTTTCACAATCCTGTCAGAGGAAAACTGCTGCAACAGAATCTGTAATACCAGAGAAGACAAGAGGAGGAGGAGGATGTATTATTCCACTGGGGCAACAGTGGACATGGCGCTCTACATACACATCAAATAATAAACAGAAAACAACAGCAAGCAAGGATCAAACTCAGCGCAGACGTTCTCACCCACTTTGATATAAACAGCCTTGGTTCCCCCACGTTGTTCCCCAGGAGCTCTGCACTCTCCAGGAGGGGGCGCTCCCTCCGACAGACAACAGGACTTCAGGACTGAATTATTTACAGGGTGAAGGACCACCACTGATACTCCTCTGTGTGTGTGTGTGTGTGTGTGTGTGTGTGTGTGTGTGTGTGTGTGTGTGTGTGTGTGTGTGTGTGTGTGTGTGTGTGTGTGTGTGTGTGTGTGTGTGTGTGTGTGTGTAATAATTCATGTGCAGGTGTATAAAGTGACGATGTCAGCAGAAACAAAGAGCAGGAAAAGAGATCTCTCATTCTAAAACCAAAGCTGCAGTTTAACCTTCGATCCTGGTTGTTTTTCACCCTCTGGTTTATTGGTACTGAAGCTTATGAGGAAAGAGTCTAAATAAACAGTCCAGGAGGACATCATGTCGACATCTGGACACACAATGACATTTCTCACTCTCTGGAACCAAACATCTCCCACATTAACACATGTTGTGCTTCTAATTCACTTTCTTAACACAAAGGAAACTTATTGCCGGAGGGACGGCTGCTGCATTATTTACTAAATTACAAGTTTCTTTTCAGCGGAAACTTTTCAAGCTTCCTGACTTTCCGGCGCAGTGAATAAGAAATGAGAGGATTTAGAGATTCAACACGAGCTAACCAGCGTGATAAAATACACTGCTCTATGTCTTTGTTTACACTCTGGGGGGTGACACCCTGCTCTGCCATCGAAGTCCATTACAACAGGAACATTTTCTGTTTTTACCTCCCAGTCAGGTTCAAACCGGAGCGACACGTTTCCTTCTGCACTCGGAAAAACTTTGTCACAAACTCCCGAGGAAACACGAGTCCAACTGAAGGCCCGCGGGCCAGAGGTGGTCTGCAAGAACCCAGCGCTCCGGGTGTCTTCGCAAAAATACTGGATCGTTCCTAGTGGGAGTGCAGTGGTTAGAGCAGTGGCTGGAGCAGTGGTTGGAGCAGTGGCTGGAGCAGTGGTTGGAGCAGTGGTTGGAGCAGTGGTTGGAGCAGTGGCTGGAGCAGTGGTTGGAGCAGTGGTTGGAGCAGTGGTTGGGGCAGTGGTTGGAGCAGTGGTTGGAGCAGTGGTTGGAGCAGTGGTTGGAGCAGTGGTTGGAGCAGTGGTTGGAGCAGTGGTTGGAGCAGTGGCTGGAGCAGTGGTTGGAGCAGTGGTTGGAGCAGTGGTTGGGGCAGTGGTTGGAGCAGTGGTTGGGGCAGTGGTTGGAGCAGTGGTTGGGGCAGTGGTTGGAGCAGTGGTTGGAGCAGTGGCTGGAGCAGTGGTTAGAGCAGTGGTTGGAGCAGTGGTTAGAGCAGTGGTTGGAGCAGTGGTTGGGGCAGTGGTTGGAGCAGTGGTTGGAGCAGTGGTTGGGGCAGTGGTTGGAGCAGTGGTTGGGGCAGTGGTTGGAGCAGTGGTTGGAGCAGTGGCTGGAGCAGTGGTTAGAGCAGTGGCTGGAGCAGTGGTTAGAGCAGTGGTTGGAGCAGTGGTTGGGGCAGTGGTTGGAGCAGTGGTTAGAGCAGTGGCTGGAGCAGTGGTTAGAGCAGTGGTTGGAGCAGTGGTTGGGGCAGTGGTTGGAGCAGTGGTTGGGGCAGTGGTTGGAGCAGTGGTTGGGGCAGTGGTTGGAGCAGTGGTTGGAGCAGTGGCTGGAGCAGTGGTTAGAGCAGTGGTTGGAGCAGTGGTTGGGGCAGTGGTTGGAGCAGTGGTTAGAGCAGTGGCTGGAGCAGTGGTTAGAGCAGTGGTTGGAGCAGTGGTTGGGGCAGTGGTTGGAGCAGTGGTTGGGGCAGTGGTTGGAGCAGTGGTTAGAGCAGTGGTTGGAGCAGTGGTTGGAGCAGTGGTTGGAGCAGTGGTTGGAGCAGTGGTGCTGGATGTAATCCTGCCAGCTGACAACATCCACGACGGCCACCAAAGGGCGGCGCTCCAGCAGCGCCGCCATCATGGCCGCCGCCATCATGGCCGCCGCCATCATGGCCGCCGCCATCATGGCCGCCGCCATCATGGCCGCCGCCATCATGGCCGCCGCCATCATGGCCGCCGCCATCATGGCCGCCGCCATCATGGCCGCCGCCATCATGGCCGCCGCCTCCAGACCGCTGGAGAAAACAAGTACTGGGATAAAGATCTGTGGTGAGTTTATACGGGTATGTACATAGGTGTATGATTGTATAGTTTAAGTACGTGTGTGAATGTACATTGGTGTGTATATGTACATAAATATAAGTGTATACACACACCCACCCACACACACACACACACACACACACACACACACACACACACACACACACACACACACACACACACACACACACACACACACACACACACAAACACAAATATTTACTACTACCTTGAATTATCCTCTCGAAATATATTAGTACAAATTAGGAGAATAAAGTCAACAACCAGGTTCTCTATATCGACTATGAATATTATCATATACATGTATTAGTACCTAACTGTACATGCTGACCTGCAGGAAGTAAACCAGAGCCAGCAGCTCCAGGGACATGAGTCTCACGGCCTCATTGTAAAGTCTTCCTGCAGGACTGTCCACATGTCCACATGTCCACATGTCCACATGTCCACATGTCTTCCTCTGTTTCTCTTGTATTGATCCCTTCTTTTTCCTCATCAGTTTCTGCTTTTTTATTTTTTATTTGAATTTGAATGGTTTCATTTTGTTTTGTTTTGCACAGAGAATGTCCCCTGAGGGAGAGACGATGTCCCCTCTGTCCCCTCCTCCCGTCCTTCCACCAGCTGATTCCAGTTAGGGAAATCTGTGCCGCCATCCCCTGCCGGGCTCGCTGCATATGGTCCATAGAGCCACCACCGCGCCAAATCTATATGAATAAAGCCGTCTGGCTCCCACTCCCAGTCTTCCAGAGTCCAACCTTATGAGCAGGTATTTGTTTTGCCATGCAGCAGTGAAGCTCAGTTCTGAGCAGGATGTTAGGACCTGGCCGTGACCCGTCCGTCTCCACACAGCGGAAACATCCAGTGGCAGCAGCTTGATATAGTCAGTGACCCGGCACCGCGACCCGGCAGCTCAGGCTCAGGTCACTAACTAAGTTATTAAACTGGATGAGTGCTCTGTGGAATAGAAATACAATACATAAAATAGTATTTATACAAGAAAAACGAGTATGACAGACTAAATTTGAAAATATAATAATTTTCTTCTAACTCTCCTTCACTTTTTATTTATGTTTGAAAGACAAGGCAGTTTGATATTTTCAAAAGAAAACAAACAAGAAAAACTATTTCAAGGAAACTGAGGAGATTTTAAAAGAATCAATCAGGTCCTGTTCCTCATTCACACAGCAGCATTGTAGTGAGCATGTAAAGCCACTAGTGGGAGCTGTTGGTCGTTTTTGTAATAAAACCACACACACACACACACACACACACACACACACACACACACACACACACACACACACACACACACACACACACACACACACACACACACACACACACACACAGCAGAGAAGGATACACTATAAACATTAATGACAGGAGAACCACCAAGTTGATTGTTGTTACTGAGACTGTCAAAATAAAAGTACCAAGTTAGTTCCAAGAGAATATGGACTGAGAGTCAAGCCACCACAGAGGAAACGTTGTTCTGATGGGCTTTACTGAGCATGTGCAGTAGCAGTGTTTATGCTGTCAACAAGGAGAGTAATCAAGTTACTGTTGGGATCTTGTCTCTTTTGCACTGAAAAGCAGCTGAATTTCAGGTTCCAGTTTTACCCTCCAACGTTAGAGACCACAACACCATCACGACAACACACCTGAGGCGAGACTCTGGACAATTTTGCAAATTAATTTGTTCTGTCCGCTCCACTTTCTATTTATTGTTCAGCTCGTCAGACGCCGTTTGACTCCTTCAGGCTGTGGACCATCAGAGGTTTCCTCCGCACACACGGGTTTTTATACTTTTCTCATTCAAAAACACGTGACTGAGGTTAATTGGTGACTCTCGAATTGTTGCACACGCACGCACGCACGCACGCACGCACGCACGCACGCACGCACGCACGCACGCACGCACGCACGCACGCATACGCACGCACGCACGCACGCACGCACGCACGCACGCACGCACGCACGCACGCACGCACGCACGCACACACGCACACACGCACACACGCACACACACACACACACACACACACACACACGAGGCATTCAAAACTGCTTTTTGCACATTTCTGCTATTTTCCTAAAATAAGCTCAAACACCGCCGCTGCAGTAAAAACGACTATTTCCAGTTTCAAGCAGTTTCCTGAATAAATCCAATCTGAAGAAGGAAAAGTTGTTGTTGCTTCACAATGAACAGATTTGGTGTTGAAAATGAGATTCTGCTGTTTGTTTTGCTCTTTGAGTGAAGGAGGAGACACGAGGACACGAGGACACGAGGACATGAGGACACGAGGACACGAGGACACGAGGAGGGTTAATATCATTACAGCCTCTCGTCCAGTTCAGAGGAGCAGAACCAGCCGAAGCTGGTTCCGAAGGCCAACCCCGTCCAAAACATCAGAAAGGTATTTCAGCACTTCAAAGAAACGGAGTCTGAAAAACCAGCAGCAGAACTTTAGAATGGAACAGAAAGTCAATATAAAGATTTTAAACGTCGTGTCCTGAGTGGTGGAGCGCAGCAGAGTTCTGAATCACATCCGGTGGTCCGGTTCCGTCCAGAGCAAAGAAACCTTCAGCAGCCCGACCGCTCGGTAACTGGTACACCAGTCACTGCTGCAGAAGGTTGTCTGGATGGAATTAAGGAGAAATAAAGAGGACGCCAGGAGATTCAGAATGTTTGGTCCAGATATGCCTCCTGTACATAATTAACCCTTTGATTCCCTTATTGAAGGTTTGACTTGATGTCTGATTGACGTGTTTCATTCCTCCAGAAGATTCTGCAGAGCGTCTTATTTTAGGATCTACTCAATCACCTCACTCTACTTCTGTTAGGGGATTAGAAGTCACTTTTTAAGTGTATTAAATATTTAAAATAGATCACTAGAACACGCATTGCTATAAGAGATGAAAATGTCTTTATTCTCGCAAAACCAAACAATTACCAGAGGAAATGACTCCAATTTCAACATAAAGCCTATTAAGGTTAATAAAACATTGATGTGTTGCATTCTGGGTGTTTTTACAAACTCCCGCTGCAGCAACTTTAGAGGCTAAAGCTGATTTGTTAGCTTTAGCGACAGTACCCTGACACAATACACGCAAAGTATTGTGTATACCAAGTTGGATTATTAATATGGTGACTGTCAAAATAAAATTACCAAGTAGGATTATTATTATAGTGACTGTCAAAATAAAATTACCAAGTTGGATTGTTATTATGGTGACTGTCAAAATAAAATTACCAAGTAGGATTATTATTATAGTGACTGTCAAAATAAAATTACCAAGTTGGATTGTTATTATGGTGACTGTCAAAATAAAACCACCAAGTTGGATTGTTATTATAGTGACTGTCAAAATAAAATTACCAAGTTGGATTGTTATTATGGTGACTGTCAAAATAAAATTACCAAGTAGGATTATTATTATAGTGACTGTCAAAATAAAATTACCAAGTTGGATTGTTATTATGGTGACTGTCAAAATAAAACCACCAAGTTGGATTGTTATTATAGTGACTGTCAAAATAAAATTACCAAGTTGGATTGTTATTATGGTGACTGTCAAAATAAAATTACCAAGTTGGATTGTTAATATGGTGACTGTCAAAATAAAATTACCAAGTTGGATTGTTATTATAGTGACTGTCAAAATAAAACTACCAAGTTGGATTGTTATTATAGTGACTGTCAAAATAAAACTACCAAGTTGGATTGTCAAAATAAAACTACCAAGTTGGATTGTTATTATGGTGACTGTCAAAATAAAATTACCAAGTTGGATTGTTATTATGGTGACTGTCAAAATAAAATTACCAAGTTGGATTGTTAATATGGTGACTGTCAAAATAAAATTACCAAGTTGGATTGTTATTATAGTGACTGTCAAAATAAAACTACCAAGTTGGATTGTTATTATAGTGACTGTCAAAATAAAACTACCAAGTTGGATTGTCAAAATAAAACTACCAAGTTGGATTGTTATTATGGTGACTGTCAAAATAAAATTACCAAGTTGGATTGTTATTATGGTGACTGTCAAAATAAAATTACCAAGTTGGATTGTTATTATAGTGACTGTCAAAATAAAACTACCAAGTTGGATTGTTAGTATAGTGACTGTCAAAATAAAACTACCAAGTTGGATTGTTATTATAGTGACTGTCAAAATAAAACTACCAAGTAGGATTATTATTATGGTGACTGTCAAAATAAAATTACCAAATTGGATTGTTATTATAGTGACTGTCAAAATAAAACTACCAAGTTGGATTATTATTATGGTGACTGTCAAAATAAAATTACCAAGTTGGATTGTTATTATAGTGACTGTCAAAATAAAACTACCAAGTAGGATTATTATTATGGTGACTGTCAAAATAAAATTACCAAGCTGGATTGTTATTATAGTGACTGTCAAAATAAAACTACCAAGTTGGATTGTTATTACGGTGACTGTCAAAATAAAACTACCAAGTTGGATTGTTATTATAGTGACTGTCAAAATAAAACTACCAAGTTGGATTATTATTATGGTGACTGTCAAAATAAAATTACCAAGTTGGATTGTTATTATAGTGACTGTCAAAATAAAACTACCAAGTAGGATTATTATTATGGTGACTGTCAAAATAAAATTACCAAGCTGGATTGTTATTATAGTGACTGTCAAAATAAAACTACCAAGTTGGATTGTTATTACGGTGACTGTCAAAATAAAGAACAGGAACAACTAGCTCCGGCTGTGGTGAAGTGTTCCCATCGTCTACAAGGAGAAGGAGCCTCGAGCGTTTTCCCTTGTTTCCATGGAGACAGATTGTTTTCAAAAAATTCCACCTCGGACACGTTTTCAAAAAGTTGCCTTTTCAGTGTCTCTGATCACGGTTGTCGTATTAACAAAGCTCGAGAAGGCTTTCTCTTGAAATCACTGCAGTGTACAGGCCCTCAGGGTGTCACTGAAATACAAGATATTGCTTTTACTGATCGCTCAACCAGCACGTCTGGAGTATAACCTACATTTATAAAAGAAGGAAACAAAAGATTTGCTTCTTTCTCTAAAACAGAAAACTCTGAGCGTGGTTGGTGCATATCAAGTATTCCCAGATAGGACTCATTCTATTTTTAAACTCCCTGTAACCCATTTTGGGAGCACCTGTTTCTCCAGGAATACCAGCGTACCTGTGTTAACCAATGCCAGCCCAGGATGGGGAGCCTCCACTGCAGACTTCCTTTTGGAAAGAGCAGTGGACGAGCTGCTGCCCGCTGAGCTGCTCCAGCTGTGAGCCTCCCATGGCGGAAACAGACTGGATGGCGCCGACCAGCAACTTCCACACGGCACAGGTAAAGTCCAGGAAGGAGAGAAATCAAACCAAGACAGAAAAACAACATAATGAATACAAAAATATATATATGTATTTAATCCAGTCACATGAGGAAAGAAATATATATTCTGCTTTCCTTATCTACAGAGAATTCATATTTTGCTCAAGGACTCTTCTGCAGGGCAAATAATAAATGTTCCACTGAGTTATGGGAATGAACTGTCCTGGTATGACCGTGTTACACTAATCAATGCTGGCAATTATCTTTATAAATCACTAGCAGGAGTATTTGACCAACACGAAATTTAGATACAAGTGAGATGTAATTTGTGTGATTGGATTTTAGAAGCCAGCATTAAATATTTAAAGCCGTTCTGATGAAAAATCTCCAGTGAGGCGCGTGATAAGGTGAGCCCATCAGGCAGGGCTGAGTCCACCGTGACGAGTTGCTCTCTGCTGCCACCTACTGACAGAGAAACACCCTCCGTTCCTACTATTGAGGAAATGTTTCAATTGTCTGCAATAAGGTGTAAAATCTGAAGTTTATTTTGGGAAAAAATATTGCTTGAGTATTAGAATTGAATCAAATTTATGTTTCACTGCCTTTCAAATACACATATTCATTTTTTTGCAGGACATGGGTCATATCTTATTCCATTAAAACATTATTTTTCTTCTGTTGCACCGACAAATCCTATTTTTTGAAACACGACGGTTCACTTGCTCAGCATAAATTCTCATAACTGTGATGAAAACCTGAGCTCTATGGATGAAAAGAAAAAGAATCCAATATGTTGATGGCTTAAAATCAATACCTGAAACCAAAATCAACCATTATTGCCCGGACTGGAGATGGATATGTGCTGAGTGCACAGAAATATCGAGGCCATCTGATCCCAAGCGATGAAACACACTCAAGTCATAAACATGGAATCAAGGAGTGGATCAAGGGGAATTTACGAGATGTGACAAGCTTGAAGTTTTCTGTCTTTGTGCATGAGACTGCACTTTATTCTCCGTCCGCCCGTCTCTGGTAGAAAGTCTGCAGACAAACTGCAGGGAGGGGGAAGCCGTCATCTAGAGGCTCCCCTCAAGCACCAAGAACCTCTGCCTGAATCCAAGAGGGTGAAATCTATGTTATGAAGCCGGCGGGGTCTTGTACAGGCTATGTGTTTCCCCGGGACAGCAGAGACACTAAGATCCCTCGCAGCAATAAAGTGAAGAATGAAGGACAAGAAGAAGAAGGAAGTGAAGGATCCTCCTCAGTCTGGGTGGTTCTTCCCTCCAGGAGGAGGAATATCAATCGCTCACTATTACTATTACACTATTTAACAACAAATCATTTCAAACAAAGCAAGATCAGGGTGTCAAACATCTAAAAATATATGATGAAATTACGTACCAAGTCATTTAATGAGACTTTTAATACAATTTCAGGAGCAACAGTAGAAATTGAGTATTTGATTTTTGGACTTTTCACAATATTTTGGCCAAGGAAGTTAAAAAATATAAAATATGATTGAGCTTCGTTGCCCTAAATCTTTGACAGATTATTGTTATGTTTTATGTTATCATGTCTCTGTGTGAGTTTCACAGTTCTGGTTTAAAACATCCGAAAAAATGAAAAAAGAAATATAGTGAATCGGTTCAAATGAGGCAAAGTAAAATAACGGGGAGGAGAAACACATCAGCCTCATTCTGACTGCAGATTGATGAAGTGATGAATGATAATAAAAACAGCTAGAAATGACTGTGTTGTTTGTGGTGCTATAAAATTAATACGGTGGAATAACTTCATTTTCAATATGGTTCGTATTTAATACAAATAAACATTTTGTACTCATGGAAAATTTAAATATAGTCTCCCAAAGAATTCACCAGCTGTAGCTTTGTTTGGGGTTTTTTAATCTAAGGACACAAATATGAGAAAGAAAGACCAAAAAAATCTGCTTAAATGCTTTATTATTATTCTAATTATTATTATTCTAATTATTATTATTATTATTCCAATCATTATTATAATTATTATTATTATAATTATTATTATTATTATAATTATTATTCTAATTATTATTATTATTATTCCAATCATTATTATAATTATTATTATTATAATTATTGTTATTATTATTCTGATTATTATTATTATTATTCTAATTATTATTATTATTATTCTAATTATTATTATTATTATTATTATTATTATTATTATTATTATTATTATTATTCTAATTATTACTATTCTAATTATTATTATTCTAAATATTATTATTCTAATCATTATTGTAATTATTATCATTAAATTAGTATTCTAATTATTATTATAATTATTGTTATTATTCAAATTAGTATTATTATTCTAATTATTATAATTATAATAATTATAATAATTATTTAGATTTTGCAATTAATTAGGAATGTCTGGAAATAGATTTGTAATGTCTCTTTTCTGATTTTTATTTAATCTTGGTTTATTTGGACGATCAGGGTTTGAAGAATCGGGTGTATCCTGTGTCCACAGCCCAATACACTCTCACTTCAAATACTACTACTACTTACTTAAATAATACATCTTTCAAAAAGATTTGGGTTTTTAATGGCAGCAAGTTGAATTGTGTGTCTCCAAACATCCCAGTCCGACGTTCCACTGGCAGATAAAGACCCACTGCTTTAATTTAGCCTTTTTCTATTTATGTGAAACTCTTTGTTGTTTTTTTTTTTCTCCAAATAAAGTTTGGTTTGATTTGACTGGTGTGTCGAGCTTACCGCTCTGTGGTCCTGGACGCCTCGTCCCTCGTCCCTCGTCCCTCGTCCCTCCAGTCCAGTGTGTCTGGCAGCTTTGGCGCCGTCGGCCCAGAGAACGG
This sequence comes from Lipophrys pholis, assembly GCF_963383615.2. NCBI lineage: Eukaryota > Metazoa > Chordata > Actinopteri > Blenniiformes > Blenniidae > Lipophrys > Lipophrys pholis. Next base: position 34,231,987 of record NC_137629.1, on the reverse strand, counting down.
AGGAGCTCGGTGGACAGACGCCGGCGGGGACAGACGCCGGCGGGGACAGACGCCGGCGGGGACAGACGCCCGCGGGGACAGACGCCGGCGGGGACAGAGCTGAGGACCAAACACATTTTGGAGACATTCTAAGTTTCACCAACATAGAAGGACCGAGTGACGCTTCTCTGGAAAACACCAGAGCGTCTTCGGCTACTTTTCATGTCGCCGGCAAAAACTAAAATAAATCAGAACACACAATGGATCACATGACTGGATCACAACCGACCTGTGAATTCCTCCGGTGAGAGGTCGGACAACTGGTCGGTCCGTACTGGGCCCACTGCGGTTCTGAGGAACACGAGTTCAGGAAGGCGCGCCGCTCCGTAGAACACCAACGCTAAAGCTAAACCCAGGAATTCAACATGAGGTCACTGACCCAAGTCAATAACTGAAAGGAAGTAAAATCACTTAAGTACCATGAAATATATATATCACAAATCTCTCACAATATCAATATTTGCAATATATAAAAATATAACATATACAAATAACCAAGAAACTGACTTAACTTCAACGTTATTGCTGATTTAAAATGTGTTGATAGCTGAAATATTTCCATCCTCAGATCAATAAGTGTTTCCGTCAGTGGTTCTACCGTCGTAGCTCATAAACAAAGATGGTACTTTTCTCTGGAACCGTGTCTCTGGAGTCTCTTTTTAAAGAGTCCTTCATTAAACCTGCTCATTCCACTAACTCTTATCAGTTATCATTTAACCTTTAATCACATCCTTGACCTCCACACTCAAATGTATTGTAAGTAGTTTTTCATTTTAAAGTACTTTGTGACTTTATCTGTGAAACTCTCACACATTTCCCTCTAAACTACCTTTTCTGAGCCGAAGCTGCAGTTTTTGTTTTTATCTCCATGTTGAACTGCTTCATACTGAAAGGTGAAGAGGATTCTCCTTTAATCCAGAGTTTCATCCCGGTGGATTATACTCCGGGTAGATCATTAATCCATCACAGGGCGAAAACACAAACATTCTGACTATTAGTCATTAAACTACGTATAAAACATGGACAATATAAATGATGTAGAAGTAAAAACATTATAAGTCAGTACACATCTTTACTGTGCAGTGAAATGAAGCCAAATCTAAAGTACTGAGTAGTAAGAATTATATTAAGGTTGGGTTTCTGAATCACAACTAAAGATTATGTTTAAGGTGAAATTAATTTGTTGATGTGGAGTTAAACTATGGAAGGAAATAGAAAGAGAGTTATAACAATTTAAAAAGGTATAATGATATACTTCATGGTTAAAACAGAGAGATGTCATTATGTTGTTGGAATGTGTCCCCTCGAGGGAAACAGAGCGACAGATCATATTAAAACTTCTTTTTTCATTTTGCATAACAAGGACGGGTAGAGAGGGCCGGGGTTTAGAACCAGGGACTTCTCACTATGAGGGGAGTGCTACGCCCTTCTCTCTTTATTATTCTGAGGTTTTCTTTTTTACATCATAACCTGTTTTCTACATTTTATCAATAATAATTATGCAAGTTTTATTGTTATTATTTGTTCCTAAACAGGTCAATTGTTCCCTACTTTCTTTAAAAACATTTTTCACAACATATCAGCACTTTTTCAATTTAAATTTAGCTTCATCACAATAACTATAAACCTTTTATTTAAGATATGTTGCTCCCAGGTGTTGCTCCCAGGTGTTGCTCCCAGGTGTTGCTCTCAAGTGTTGCTCCCAGGTGTTGCTCCCAGGTGTTGCTCCCAGGTGTTGCTCTCAGGTGTTGCTCCCAGGTGTTGCTCCCAGGTGTTGCTCCCAGGTGTTGCTCCCAGGTGTTGCTCTCAGGTGTTGCTCCCAGGTGTTGCTCTCAGGTGTTGCTCCCAGGTGTTGCTCTCAGGTGTTGCTCCCAGGTGTTGCTCCCAGGTGTTGCTCCCAGGTGTTGCTCTCAGGTGTTGCTCCCAGGTGTTGCTCCCAGGTGTTGCTCCCAGGTGTTGCTCCCAGGTGTTGCTCTCAGGTGTTGCTCCCAGGTGTTGCTCTCAGGTGTTTCTCCCAGGTGTTGCTGCCTGATGTTGCTCCCAGGTGTTGCTCCCAGGTGTTGCTCCCAGGTGTTGCTCCCTGGTGTTGCTCCCAGGTGTTGCTCCCAGGTGTTGCTCCCAGGTGTTGCTGCCTGATGTTGCTCCCAGGTGTTGCTCCCAGGTGTTGCTGCCTGATGTTGCTCTCAGGTGTTGCTCCCTGGTGTTGCTCTCAGGTGTTGCTCTCAGGTGTTGCTCCCAGGTGTTGCTCCCAGGTGTTGCTGCCTGATGTTGCTGCCTGGTGTTGCTCCCTGGTGTTGCTCTCAGGTGTTGCTCCCTGGTGTTGCTCCCAGGTGTTGCTCCCAGGTGTTGCTCCCAGGTGTTGCTCCCAGGTGTTGCTCCCAGGTGTTGCTCCCTGTATCTCTGCCTCTCCGGTCTTTACCTTAAAGTAGAAATACGGACGTTAAACTTCATATTTGCGGTGAAACTTCCGTCTGAACGACCAGAAATCCACTTCAGAGGGTTAAATTGACTCGAACAGCGGAGCTCACATCACCGCACGCTGGAAAGACGACTGAATATAAGGTGTTTAAAATGACTTTAAACCCTGACAAGGCTGCATTTGATCAAACAAAACGGAAAGAAACGACAAAAGAGGAAGTTCAGACGTTTGGTTGCTCATGGGAAAGGTGCACGTCATCACTGCGCATGCGTGCGGATCAGCGCGTGTTTACATACGGGTCATTCAAGTAGAGCTATGACAATAACTATGTGTTATTGATTGATATTATAATGTATATTAAAAACAAAACATAAATGAGTAGAGGCGGAAATAATATTTATAGTCTTCTTCAGCATAAACAACCTCACTCTGCTTCTATTATACGTATTTATTATTTATTATTTATTTGCATATATGCTTATATAATCTCATTTCAGCCACTTATGATTGCATTGATAACACCAGACATCTCATTCAAGTTACCTGTAATATTACAGTTTCAAGCACATTTCTCTGACGATGGACAAACTGAGAATCGCTCCACTAATGTAGTTGTTTTGTAAAAATAATCTAGAATATGTGAAATTTACGAATATAATAACAATAATACAGCAGATTGGAGTTTATGAAAGCTGTGGCTACAAAATGGTAGTAAACTAATTCTAAGATGGTGTGAGTTACTGAAATCGTAGACTTACCCAAAGAGTACAGATTACAGTGAGTAAACACGGTAAATACTTAAAAAGTAAAGCAGATTTTATTGTTTATTTGTGGTATTCAAGATGTTTTCCTTGTAAATATTCTTGATTTATATGTTTTATGTTTCATCTAAAGAGAATAACTTTTTAAGTGAACGTATGTTTGATAGGATTCAATCTTTAACCAGACTCAGTCACTGTCATGTGTTTAAATCTTGTCAAGCGTTCTGTTTAAGTGTAATCCTTGAATTATTCAGTACTGTAATCCTGTGCAGAAAACACTGTCTGTCCCTGCGGATAGTGAAACAGGCCTGCCAGCTTGAAGTTTGTGTAACTTGTGACCACCCACACACAGGGTACAATAACACTGCAGTAGTTGCTCTCAGGCACAGGAGCAGCTGCAGAGCATTTCTATTTTTTTTCCAGCCGGAGCAGCCGAGCCGTCCGTCCTCTCACTGGGAGGAAAAGTAGGTTTCTTTTTAGTGGCATCTGATCCCGCCTTCATCAGAATCGAAGCTCTGGTGAAACGTGCCAGAGGAAATGTCAGAGCCGCCAGAGGAGCTCACCAACAGGCCCTTTGCGGTCCGGCTGTCCAACGTTTACCTCAGCATCTTGGCGCTGTTCTGCTTCAAGCTCTTCGTTAAGATCTCCCTGAACTTGCTCACGTACTTCTACATTGTCCGTGGGAATCGGAAAGAGGCCGCCCGCATATCGGCGGAGTTCTACGATTATGGCCGTCAGCAGAGTGAGTACTTTGAGGCGGGACAAAAAATTTTTAAAGATATTTTCCGATGAGATTCTTATTTTGATTTCAGTGTAAAGCGTAATGACATGTTTAACCTCGCCTACGCAAAGGTCAGAGGTGACACGTTCACCATTTCACACTGACAGTGGCACTAACGCCTCCGGTGTTTCCACATGAACGCCACACAGCGGATTGCTAATCCAATGAGTGTAGCAGCCGTTTGCTGTGTTCAGGGTTAATCCTAACCCTAACTCCTAACCCTAACTCCTAACCCTAGCCCTAACTCCTAACCCTAACTCCTAACCCTAACTCCTAACCCTAACTCCTAACCCTAACTCCTAACCCTAGCCCTAACTCCTAACCCTAACTCCTAACCCTAACCCTAACTCCTACTCCTAACCCTAGCCCTAACTCCTAACCCTAACTCCTAACCCTAACTCCTAACCCTAGCCCTAACTCCTAACCCTAACTCCTAACCCTAACTCCTAACCCTAGCCCTAACTCCTAACCCTAACTCCTAACCCTAGCCCTAACTCCTAACCCTAACCCTAACTCCTAACCCTAACTCCTAACCCTAACCCTAACTCCTAACCCTAACTCCTAACCCTAACTCCTAACCCTAGCCCTAACTCCTAACCCTAACTCCTAACCCTAACTCCTAACCCTAACTCCTAACCCTAGCCCTAACTCCTAACCCTAACTCCTAACCCTAACCCTAACCCTAACCCTAACTCCTAACCCTAACTCCTAACCCTAACCCTAACTCCTAACCCTAACTCCTAACCCTAACTCCTAACCCTAGCCCTAACTCCTAACCCTAACTCCTAACCCTAACTCCTAACCCTAACTCCTAACCCTAACTCCTAACCCTAACTCCTAACTCCTAACCCTAACTCCTAACCCTAACCCTAACCCTAGCCCTAACCCTCCTCCTGGATCTGAATCAGCGCCCACTTTTCCTTCATTAGCGTAATAGCTGCTTCTAAATTCTGAACTGTACATTGAATATTAAAGGAAGACACTGTTGGCCCGGCAGCTCTTTTTTCTGTAATGTATTAATAGAACACGGTCATGATCCCCCCCCCTCCCCCCCCGCCCTACTTTCCATTCCCAGCTATGCGCTTCACCCTTTCACAGTCAGACGACAACCAACAACACTCCACAGCTCTCAGGGTTCTTGAGGTACGGAGGCACATTCTGGAGGAAGAGCGAGACAACATAATCTCAAGCTATCTTTCAGAGGGATGTTTAATTTAAAGTGTTCCCACTCCGTGGAATACTAACGAGCTGAGCTGGGGGTATTAGTCACGGTCCTGTAGACGTGGTCTTTCTCGTTCTGAAGGAATCTGTTTGAAGTCTGGAGCTGCTTCTTTATGTCTGTATTTTAAATTAATGTCAGTGTAGGGAGGTGTGCTGCATGACAGAAAAACAAGCTTAGGTTGATTCTTATCTATCATTTCTGATGAGAATGAATGAAGAGGATAATGAGGATGAGAACGTGTGGAACGCCTCAGCTGTTATTCTGGACATTGACTCAGGTGTGACTCTGTTTACTTTAAAAGATTTCTCATTTTTTAACGTTAATTTGTAATGTGAGTAGCGTGCGACGGCGCTGATCACGAAACACCAGGGATGTTTCAGGCTCTGTTAGTCGCATAACTACCAGCTGCTCTATGCATTCATTCTGTGGAGAGAAGCGAGCAGTGAAACGTGACCCGAGAGGCTGAAACACCAATACTAATACACTTAATAAGAGGAATTAAAGAGTGGGAGTCTCTTTATGTTGCTGTAACAGATACATGAAGAACACCTTGTGATTTTTCAGCATGGGGATGCTGTCGTATCTAAAAGCATATGGTTAGTAAAATCACTTCCTGACATAAAACTCAGATTGTTTCTCTGCTCCATAAAGCTTAAGCTTTATCGCCCTCTGTTAAAGACAAACATTTTGCAATCTGCACACTTCTTAATAAAACACTAACAAAGCTGCATATGAAATAAGACTCATTCATACTCATATACTCTGCGTTTCAGTGCCTCTCCGACACTTTTATGAGAGTTATTGGAGTATTTGTGTGTGTAATGTACTCCAGGTGTTCCCAAACTGTGGAGAGAATCAGGTAAACGATGACAAACGTAAGTCGCAGTGAGCCCTGAATTCTTCTTCCTGTCAGGCTCCTGGGCCGACCGCTCGCCTCTCCACGACGCTGCCGGTCAGGGCCGCCTCCTCGCTCTCAGGACCCTCGTTTTACAGGTGAGGAGAACGTTTCCCCCACCTCATCTCCACACATTCAGGGTTTTACAGCCAACTCTTGTGCCATTAATGTGGTTCAGTGCCTCCGTGGATCCCCTGTCAGATACAGAGGAAGAGGTGCAGAAAATTACCTGGAAGTTCATCCGATTTATTACATTTGTCAACAATTACCACCTGCAGGGGTCAAGATTACACCTGGCGATGCCTGCTTTTGGTTGATATATATAATCACAGTAAAATCCACAGCGGATTAGTAAAATCTGACGTATGATGAGTTGCATCTCCTTTGTTAGAGCTGCTGAGCTGCTGCTCGGCCATTACTGGCTGCTTTCAGCACCTCTGATGCAACTGTTCCACAACATTAAAGACCTTGAAGGAATAATTTGTTATGTTGACAGGAGGGGTGGGCAAATGGGGAGAATGTATTAACACACTGTGATTTATCGATAGCCAACACAGTCAGGATACTTACATTTCAGATTTATAGTTGGTGTAATAGGTTCTCACTTTTCTGAGATGGATGAATGATCAATGTTTCAGGCGTATACGAGAAGAGATCCCCATGTGTGCCCACCCACTGATTGCTTGCTAAATATGTATATATATATTATTTACGGGACAGATTTATATGTGTTCTGTTTGCTACCGAACAATTTGTGTTCACTGCGATAACTGAGAGTGAGCTCGCTGGATGTCAGCAACATGAAGTGTAAGAAACCTGTCAGTTAAACCGACGACACACATTATTGGATGAACATGTAATCTGAGAGGATTTTGTCGATTTACAATAAATACAACCAACATAATTATACGAGGTTAATGACTTTGCTTTGAGATTTGTTCTTATAGATAACGGTGCACTTTCTTATGTCTGATTTACCCCAGCTGCCCCTGGGGCTTATTGTTTAGCCGCACACGTCCACCTCCAGGGCAGGAAGGCTCCACTTGATTGTTCAGATGAATCGACATTCTGAGAATGAATGAACCGTGAATAAAAACACCTTTCAATGCAGTGCAGAATGTTTGCCATTCTGTGTGTACTGGCCAGGTTAGCTTCCTGGGTCTGCTAAAGGATGTTATTACTGTTTCCTTTGACATGATAATCTATTATTGACGTCCCAGTCTTTTTTCAGGTGAGACACTCAAATCTCCTCTTGAAGCTTCAGTATAAATGACTGCACAAGAAAATATACCGTTTAAGATACAGAGCACACTTTGTATTGTTTAACTCAGACAAGCTGTGATGATACAAGCCTTCACCTTATCCGCCTCGGAGTGGACCAGTACCGTCAGCTGGGTGGCTCATGTCTGTTGTTGAAATAAGACTTTGGGCGTACATTTCAGAAAGGTGGGTCTCCGTAATGCAAAAGGAGATAAGCCTGCTTAACGTCCTTGCAATTCCTGGTTTTCTCCAACAGAGGTTGACAAAGGTCACGGATTGCTTAATGCCCCCGTTGAACGGTCTGAGCTCACTAAACGCCTGTGGCTGTTTGATTGTGTTTCCAGGGTCACAATGTGAATGTTCTGACTATAGACCATGTGACGCCGCTTCATGAGGCCTGTCTCGGAGACCATGTGGCCTGTGCCAGAGCTCTCATAGACGCTGGAGCCAATGTAAGTCACACACTGGCCCTTGATGACACTTTAATGGAGCCGCGCTGCAAAAAGTCAAATGTAATTCCTGTGGTTTGGGAAAATCTGGGATAACAAATGGGGGAACGTGTCGGTGCAGAGCCATGAAGAAGCTGCTCCCCTGCAACATGTTCCCTCAGGCTGTTGCTATTAGTCAACCTGCGTGGTTAAACAAGAGCTAAAAATAACAATAAAAAAAGAAACTGTGTTCACAGGTCAATGCCTCTACAATTGATGGAGTCACCCCTCTGTTCAATGCATGTACAGTGGGCAGTGTGGCATGCACTGAAGTTCTCCTGGAAAATGGAGCAAAGCCCCAGAGTCTTGTGTATCATCCTTCACCGATACATGAAGCCACCAGCAAAGGTACATTAACGGAAAATGTACTGCACAATGTGATATAATGCAACCGAGAACATTTTCACATTTTTTCCTACAGAAACTGTTCAATTCAGAAAAGCTCTTTCTCATGTAAAAAATTTAATTATGATAATACACGACACTTCTAAATATAACACAAACTGTCATTTAGTTTAGTTGAGCAGATTGAGGATATTTTTTTCTTATTTATTTTACCTTATATTCTTGTTTTTTGCCTCATAGAGGTATTCAGAAATTTAGAGAATATTTTATGGCACAAATTGTAAATTCTCCCTGATTTTGATCAGTTTTTGTAGATTTATTTGATACCAACTGCATATAATGATGTAATTAGGCTGTAAATAATAAACAATGTCCTTCAATAAAATCCCTTTCAGTTTGTAAGTATTGCATTACTTCCTCATAAAGGGTTAAAGGATTAGAAGCTGTCTAGTAAAAGTAATAGATTGCATTTGCAATATATTAATTGATATCAGATTTAATTTGTGAATACGTCAAGTCCGTTTTCATGGATGATAATAATTTATTGGATTTACAATTTTAACATTTAACAGAGACCAATATCCCTTTAAGTCTTTTAATTTTATGTCACACTTGACCTTGTCTCTGAACCTATATTTGTGTCCCTTTGCTGTGCTATAAAACACTTTGGAGTAAAGCTGCAGATAAATCCCAGCAGACAGCTTGGAGAATTATCAGGCATTATCACTTCCTGATTACTGTCTCCATGCCTCATTACTTGCAGGTCATTACGGCTGTGTGGAGGCTCTGGTGACCTGGGGAGCAGACGTGGACATGGACATTCCTCACCTGGGCACGGCGCTTTATACAGCCTGTGTCTGCCAAGAGCTGGAATGTGCCAGAAAACTCCTGAGGGAAGGTCAGCTTGCAGCCTTGTGCCAATCTTTACATCTGCAATAGAGTCCTGCAGGAGCATATAGCATATAGCATATAGCATCCAGGGCACATATGGAATATATGCATACGAAAGGCTTCAGACAAGCCTCTATGTTAAATCTATATGGGAATAAAAGCTCGTAAAGTAAGTTGTTTCTTAAAACTTTAAAGTGAATAAGGTCTCTCCTTCTAGAGACATGTGAGTGTTTGATAATGAGCAATCTGTCACAAAAGAGACAGATGTTTGGCTGTTTATTGGTTTTAAACTTCATGAAGACGTTTTCTCAAACAGAAAGCAAGTTACAATCAGAACATGAGGCCAACAAATGGTGGATCAAACTATTTGGTGTCTTGTGCTGCTTGTGATCTTTAATTGAAGATATTACTGAGGTCATATCATATAAAATCTACTTCCTGAAGGTTCTCCAGCAGTACTACTCGTCCTCATACCTGGACTGACGTCCCAGAAGTGAAGACAGTCTGTCCTCTCTGTCCCTGGCTTGTTCCAGGTTTTAAAAAGTGTGTTGCTCCAAGCAGCCAATCAGAATCAAACCCTATATAGTGTCATCGGGGGTTTAGCCAATCTCAATCAAGGTAGGCCCTCCCTTTGACTCCTCCCACAATTAGGCAGCTCTGCTCTGGCACATGGCACCACCAGAGGAAGTACTTCCTCCTCTTCCCAAGATGGGCATGTGTGGGCGGAGCCAGTCCAGCTCACACAGACACAGCAGATTCTGAATGCAGCTCCTATGATCCAATATTCAAATGAGGAAAATCAAGGAGGAGCTAGAAACTTAGAATACTGAAGGTTTCTGGAGCGACCAGACCAGGAGGAGGAGGAGAACAGGAGGAGGACAGGAGGAGGAGAACAGGAGGAGGAGGAGGAGGAGAAGAACAGGAGGAGGAACAGGAGGAGGAGAACAGGAGGAGGAGGAGGAGGAGAAGAACAGGAGGAGGAGAACAAGAGGAGGAGGAGAACAGGAGGAGGAGGAGGAGGAGAACAGGAGGAGGAGGAGGAGGAGGAGAACAAGAGGAGGAGGAGGAGAACAGGAGGAACAGGAGGTGAACTGGAGGAGGAGGTGAACACGAGGAGGAGGTGAGCAGGAGGAGGAGGAGGAGAACAGGAGGAGGAGGAGGAGGAGGAGAACAGGAGGAGGAGGTGAACAGGAGGAGGAGGGGAACAGGAGGAGGAGGAGGAGAACAGGAGGAGGAGAACAGGAGGAGGAGGAGGAGGAGGAGGAGAACAGGAGGATAGGTTAAGTTTGAAGCTGCATTATTTTCTCTCAAGGTTGATGAAAGTCATTTCTGGAACCAGGTTTCATCTGGACCAAGCAGACCTTCATTCCAGAACAAACAGAGAAACACACACATTCATTCATCTCAGAGACACCAGTCAACCTCAAACTCTGAACGGAACCAAAGTCCAGACTCAAACCGGAACTCTTCTCTCCGTGAGGCTCGCGTTCTACCCACAACCCCCTGGTTATCTTCCTGGTGATAACACTTTGTGATATTCACGTTTAACTGGAGGATGAAACTCTGACCCTCACAGGTGCGAATGTCCAGAAAGGCAAATGTGTGGATTCTCCGCTGCATGCAGCTGCAGAGAAAGACTGCACGGCTGTGGTGAAGCTGCTGCTGGACTTCGGAGCGGATATTAACGCCCGGAACACGGAATTCCAGAGGCCGGTGGATGTGGCTCCACCCAGCAGTCTGACCGAGGGCTTCCTACTCCTGTATGAAGGTAGAAGGGACTTTTACCCCGAATGTCAGCAGTGGTTTCATTTATTTCTCTATATTCAATAAGTCTATCAAGTTATTCTAGAATGTTATAATATATAATATATAAATATATTATATATATAAATACTCCGGTTCTGTGTTGTTGGTAGCTACGCCGCGTCTGCTGAGCCAGTTGTGTCGTCAGTGCATCAGGACGTGTGTTGGCCGCGACAGACTGCACCTCCTGTCCCACCTGCCGCTGCCGCGCAGGATCAGGACTTACCTGCAGTACCAGTGACGCCTCAGACACAAGCAACACGTCCGATCTGCACACCCCACCGCACTCCACCGCACTCCACCGCACCCCACCGCACTCCACCGCACTCCACCCCACCCCACCACACCCCACCGCACCCCACCGCACTCCACCGCACCCCACCGCACCCCACCGCACTCCACCGCACCCCACCGCACTCCACCGCACTCCACCCCACCCCACCACACCCCACCGCACCCCACCGCACTCCACCACACCCCACCGCACTCCACCGCAGTTCATCCAGTCAGAGCAATCACTGAAATCATCCACGCTACAGAATACCTGACGATGTGTGTGTGTGTGTGTGTGTGTGTGTGTGTGTGTGTGTGTGTGTGTGTGTGTGTGTGTGTGTGTGTGTGTGCGCGCGCGTGTGTGTGTGTGTGTGTGTGTGTGTGTGTGTGTGTGTGTGTGTGTGTGTGTGTGTGTGTGTGTGTGTGTGTGTGTGTGTACCTGAATGAATGTGATATAAGATGCTGCTCAGGTTCCAGGATTAATTATGGAAGAACAAAGTCCTTTATTCTCTGTTCTGCTGTTTCTGTCTCCCAGAGACTGAAGTACTTTACAGAAAACTTTACACGGTGGAAATACCATATAACAACATATGTAAAGTATTTATGGTTTCTGCATTTTGTACTAAATGCATCACTGTCAGAATATAAAAAACTAATATAAAACAGTGTTAAAACCTGGCGTTTGTAGTTTTTCTTATTTCTATTGTGTTGGCCAGGGTGGCGTGATGGACCTGAACCGAGCTGAAATACTTGGATTACTGTGGAGGCTAACGTTACTGGAAACTACGAGTGTGTATGTGGAGTACAAACCTTCCATTGGAGAGACAATGGCAACAACTGGATCACGAGACCAAGACAGAGCATGAGCCTCAAAATACAGTGAATCTTTGTATTTTTATTCCAAAGGTGTCGCTTCTATCGCTTCCATGTAAAATACCTGTATTAGTATTTTAGTGGTTATCCATTAACTTAAAATAATAATAAAAGGTTAAAATGTTTCATTTAGGTCTGTGATATTTAAAGTTAATCTCACCCTCCCCCTGCTTCTGGCTTTAATCCAGCTGTCAGTAACATTTGAAGCAGACACCACATCTGGATGTGGTTCTGGGGTGAACCGAGTCTTCTGGGTCACTCCTCAGTTCACCTGAAAGACTCGAGTCAGTCGCGACCTGCGCACGAGCTGCTCGGTCACTTTGTTTACGTTCCGGTGAGACAGCGGACGTGTGAGGAGACAGCGGACGTGTGAGGAGACAGCGGACGTGTGAGGAGACAGTGGACGTGTGACGAGACAGCGGACGTGTGAGGAGACAGCGGACGTGTGAGGAGACAGTGGACGTGTGAGGAGACAGCGGACGTGTGAGGAGACAGTGGACGTGTGACGAGACAGCGGACGTGTGAGGAGACAGTGGACGTGTGAGGAGACAGCTCGATGCAACACAGAACTTCTACCAGAAGTTTCCACCTGTAATTCTGCCGGTGGCTCAGCAGCCCCACCTGGAGACGCAGGAGAGGAAAACACGGTCTTATATCACTCGAACTCCTTTTCTTCAGCATGTTGCTCGTATAGCAAGGCTATTATTATTTATTATTATTATTTATTATTATTATTATTTATTATTATTTATTATTATTGTTTATTATTATTATTATTAATTATTATTTATTATATATTACTTTGTCTGATTTCCTCTGAGTTCTGAATAAAGACACAGAAGATTCTGCGAGTGTATTCTTCCCTTCAGTAGAAGCTCGAAAAGAGACAGTATCTCGTGAGCAGCCGAGGGGAGGAGCTTCAAGTCATTCCAGGTATGAGGGGAGGAGCTCCAAGTCATTCCAGGTATGAGGGGGAGGAGCTTCAAGTCATTCCAGGTATGAGGGGAGGAGCTCCAAGTCATTCCAGGTATGAGGGGGAGGAGCTTCAAGTCATTCCAGGTATGAGGGGAGGAGCTCCAAGTCATTCCAGGTATGAGGGGAGGAGCTTCAAGTCATTCCAGGTATGGGGGGAGGAGCTTCAAGTTTACCAGGTATTGGGGGAGGAGCTTCAAGTTTACCAGGTATGAGGGGAGGAGCTTCAAGTTTACCAGGTATGAGGGGAGGAGCTTCAAGTCATTCCAGGTATGAGGGGAGGGGCTTCAAGTCATTCCAGGTATGAGGGGAGGAGCTTCAAGTCATTCCAGGTATGGGGACGATGATTACTGGAGGAAAACCATTAAAACGTGCATTTTGCAGAATACAATTGCTTTAAATTCTGCAGACGGCAATGGGGGGACTGATCTCAACAGGTTTCCTGGGAAAAGAGTTCAGCACCCAAGTGGACATTGGATAATGTTGGTGATTGAATTGAATGATTATATTCTGTCAGGTGTGTATGGCGAGAACCCAAAACAAACGCAGAACAAAAAACTCCTGTCCTCCTGACGTTTGCAGATAGAAAATTGGAAAGTTTTTTTTTTCAACTGATAAAATTATAATGAGAGGAGATTTTAATTTGGTCCCTGATCTGTGGTTAGACCAGCTTCCATCTGAGCGGCGTTTTAAAGATCATATTCTGCAAAATGAAGAAATGAAGACTTCCTGTCTGGAGAAGCGGCACAGAGACTGTTTGTGCTCTTTCTTTATTTGTTTGTAAAGTTTCATATAAATTAAAAAAACCGACTAACTAAGGCTGTAATACCGTACCTCTCTTAATTTGGCATCATTTCTGAACCTAACATTGATATTTTGCAGATTTAACTGGAGTTTAAATCAACATGTTGAACGCTCAGTGTCCCAAAGGAAAGCTCTGCAGAGAGGAGAGTGGCTGCAAACACTCAGCTTGTCATTCTACCTGAATAATGTGCGCAGGTATTTAAGTTTTATTCTTTTTTCTTCTTCCATCACACAAAAGAAAAAAGTGTTTTCATAGCAGCTTCCAGATCTGAAGCAGGAATTCCTTTTTATACTCACGACTCAATAAGAGGAGCTTTAAATAGACGTTTAATGGATAAATTGAAAACTTTAAATGATTAAATTTATAAAGGAGTGTTTGAAAAGGTTCTCTGCACTTTTTAAAGTGTATTTTTTAACAAGAGTATTAGTACTTGACTATGAATTTAGTAAAGTGACATTAATTCAAGCACTTCTTTCCCTTTTGCTGAATCGTCGGTGAAAAACTAATTTCACCAAACGTCTCAAATAAAAATGACAGTTTGCAGCAAACTGTGGATCAGATCCAACGAGTCCCAAAGCAAGTCGGTTCCAATGAACAGGAATCGACAAATAAAGAATGTCAGAGTAAATAAACACAAACATTCACAATCTGCCAAATAATCAGACGCCGCTCGACCAGGAACGTCACTTTTGGTCCATTTTAAATCTTGTAACTACGATTCACTATAGTAATCATCACGATTTAGTCTGATTGTCACGATTAGTTTTAACTGAGAGACGCCTGGTAGCCCAGTACTTAATAGGTACAGCTCAGGAAAACTGTACCTCAGCTAAATAATCCCGATTCACAATTAGGATCGTTTGACAGTAATAAAAACTCACGACGGCAATAAATGTACTTTGATAGGAAACTGAAGAGCCGGTGTTTTCTCAGTGTGTTCCTTGTTTCATGTGACTTCCACTTTTAATGTCGCTCCGCTCGGCTTGTTTTAATCTGAGTTTGAGTTGCAGAGTCTCCAGTGGGTTCCTCGTGGCCGAGAGAAGTCCTGGTTCTCACTTCCAGGACTTCTCGCTGCTTCACACCACAGAGGAGCGTCGCTGCCTGGCAAGCAGACCGACTGGAGCCACATGGAGCAGGAAACTGGAGGAAAATATTACCCCAAAATATCATGAGTCGCCAGGAAGCGCCGCTTGATTCACTTCAGTTGACATGAGATTAGATTACAGATTACAGATTACTACCATTTACAGCCAGGAATTCAATTTCCCGCTCACAAACCACTAAATCAGTGTAACACTAATTACTTCACATACTGAAGTCCAGTCTAAAGGTTCTGATGTGGCTCAGAGCCGGCAACCCACCGGGGACCCTGAAACACTGTCAAATCAAAATCCCTTCAAAATAAAAGCCACTGATTCGTCCCGATGGGATTTTTCTCACCACCTGCATTATGAAGAGTTTACTGATGTTAGTCTTTACAGAAACACAATCTGCACTTGACCAAAGAGGCCATTGATGGAACGATTCAGTGTGAAGCAGGAGCAGCGCGACTCCTGCAGCAGGAGCAGCTCGACTCCTGCAGCAGGAGCAGCTCGACTCCTGCAGCAGGAGCAGCTCGACTCCCGCTGCAGGAGCAGCTCGACTCCTGCAGCAGGAGCAGCTCGACTCCTGCAGCGGGAGCAGCTTGACTCCTGCAGCGGGAGCAGCTCGACTCCTGCTGTAGGAGCAGCTCGACCCCTGCAGCAGGAGCAGCTCGACTCCTGCAGCGGGAGCAGCTCGACTCCTGCAGCGGGAGCAGCTCCACTCCTGCTGCAGGAGATTTATGCTCTTTTAACTAATCGCAGGTAAGGCTGCGACCCTGCAGTTGTTGTGTGGGTGCCTGCACATAAAACTCTCCCGTATTTACCACTTAATACTACATTAAGTGGATTTAATAGAATATCAGTAATGTTATTCCTTATTCCTCATGACATTCTTACTTGTTCCTCGTGTTCCACTGGACGGTGAAAACAGATTTTAGTTTCTTTGCCTGGAAGAGAAACTAAAATCTCCCGACTGGAATCCTTAAATCATTTCCGTTCTTTATTACTATATTACTGAGGATCGATAAATCAGTGTTAAGTTCATGAATATGCCTTAAAATGTTATTGCACTTCATTCTAATTTGCCTTAAAATCTGCAGTTTATCTTTAAAATGTTGTCTATGGAAATCTGCACAATCCACTTTAACTATTTAACTGAGGTTTTAAATCTAATGATGTGCTGCAGACCTCCAGGTCACCTTCTAAAATAAATCCCAATGGCTTTTATTTTCCTGGTTAAATAAAGGTTAAAATAAGACTCCAGGGAGATAGGAGGGCATCTTTCTGCATAGCTGCTTTTTAAAAGTTAAGAATACGTCACAGACACACATCTTCCTGTAGGAGCTCACACCTTTTTAAATTTGACTTCACAGCATCACAAAGCGAGAGTCAGACTTGACCGACGGAGAGACAGCGGACTCCAGCATGAGCCAGCAGGACGCTGGACTCGTCCTCTGCAGGCATCTGGAAGTCCAAGCTGCAGAGACGCTCCACAGCCCCGGGGGTGAATGAGGCCGTCTGGATTGAGTGACAACAAAGCTTCATGATGACGGTGACCAATATGTTAACCTGTTCCACCGTGGGATTAACGTCTGGCTCAGCCTCTTCCTGTCACACTGACTCAACCATTACAGCTCGGGATGCACCATACATTGGCCGGCGTATTGGAATCGGACGATTTGAGTCATTTAAAGAAAATTTACATAAATTATCGGGCCGATAAATAAAAGTGAGCCGATGTGATTTTCGTGCAATGGAATGCGTGGATGGAGGCATTAAAGGCATTTTCATGAGCAACAAGCTTTGTTGTTGTTGTTGTTGTTGTTGTTGTTGTTGTTGTTGTTGTTGTTGTTGTTGTTGTTGTTGTTGTTGTTGTTGTTGTTGTTGTTGTTGTTGTTGTTGTTGTTAGGGGTGGGAATGGTATTGACTAGCTGGAGGAGAAGAAGGGAAACAGTCATCAGGGACAAAAAAGCTGCTGATGGCGGTAATGCAACTTTATGGATGCAAACTGTCGTTCAAAACAAAAGAAGAAGAAGAACAAGCGAACTCAGAGAGCAAGCGCTAAAAGAGTCAGGAAATAGCTTAATTAACATATTTCATAGACATACATTATATAGTCAGCATGTCTGTTTATGTCTATTTTTTAATATCTACAGAAGCTGATTATGGGAGATGCTTTTTGTCTATGTGGTATATATCGATATCGGTTATCGGTCACACCAGCAACGTGGGGATTGGGTACAAATGATTCATATTGGTTCATCCCTAATTAAAAGACTCAGATAGATTTGAACTGATCTTTCCTGTTATTTCTGGTTTGACTACAAGACGCTTTAAAGTCAATCCAAGTCATGTGGCAGTGAAAAACCCGGTGCCTCCTGGCGGGGATGACGAGCGGCGTGACAGCAACGCATCATGTCGTAAGCACCATGTTCCCTCTCACTGACTGCAGCATCGTGTACGCTCCCATCCCACGGATCGAGGCAGAATTTAGGATAAAACGGTGACAGTAAAGACGTTTAATTAAGCGCAGTGTTTTCCTCTCCGAGGAGTCGCTCCTTAAAGAACGGAGGCTCGCTTGTTTGCTTTGAAACAGGCTGTCGTGGCGCCACAACAGCCGCCTCTTAAAAACAACTCCATGTAACCTCAATTATGGGCAAGCGGTTAATTATCAACATGAATTAATTTCGTCAATAATAAAGACCCTGGGTGTCGTCAGTTCTCCCTGCTGTGTGTGTACGTATTTATTTGAATCTGTGTTTTATGTTCCTGTCACACCAGAGTCGTGTCGACTGCCAGCAGCGAGGGAAGCTTCCATCTCCTCTAAAGAGATCAAGGTGCTTCAGCCTGTCAGACACTCGTCAGTCCACCAGTAAAGAAACTGTGGAGGCTACATCACTGTCTTATGTGTGTTTTCAGCGTTTTAAAGTCTGGATGCTGCTTTGTCTTGGGTAGAGAATAACAGGTGACATCACCGTTTCTCATCGCTTATAGAATGTTAGTCTGTTAAAATCCTGTTGAAGTTATACCTGTTCCGGCCAGTAGATGGCAGCATTGTGTCATGACCAGCTCATAGTCAACGTGGGACGTTTCCAAAGTATATCGAGGCAGTAGATTGATGTTATTATTAATCTGTGTGTCTTATTCTTCCTGCTAAAGTGGAAATTATATTTACTGAGAACAAGTTGCTGTGTTTCCACCCAAAGAATCAACCAAAGCAACACAAATGAAAAGTGCTGATGTACAGCGGTAAAACAAGAAGAGCTTTGTCTATTTAAATATTTCAAAAACACTTTCCATGAAGAACATAATGAACGGAATCACACAAGAAGTCGTTCACACAGTTTTCTGACTCGTGATCTACATTCTGACAATTCACTGATCATGCCTGAGTTTCTGTTTCCTTTAGTCTCTAAAAAGTGGAAAACAAGTGGATGTAAGTCTGTTAACATGAATACAGAACCCCCACCCCTCTACACGATCCAGGGTTTGAATCCCACAATCTGTTTTCTGTCCTTCTATCCTGACCCCACCTCAGAGGTAGAAACTGCAGGTTTCTTCCTGTTATAAGGGAGTTTTTCCTTTCCTCCATCTCCTCTACTTGTTGGGTTTTCTCAGTAAAGCTGCTGTGAAATGACTGAGTTGTATTTGGTGCTATAATGTCATCGAAATTGAACTGAACCAGAATGACGGCCCGGACCTGTAGTCACTAATATGACTAACTGCCCTCAAAGGCACGTTTCTGTTCTGCAGAATGAAACCAGAAGTTTCCTCTTTTCTGCAAACTCAGAATTACATTGAAGCCCAACCTCAAACCTTATTTCTGATGAGACAGTGCTGTCCATCACACACTTTCTGCAGAGCCAGACTCAGGAGGAGACTTTCTGCTGTTGAGAGAGAAAATGAAATGATTGTGGAGGGATTCAAACCCTGGTTCAGGGGAGGGGGAGGGATGGACTCAGATGAACTTGTCCATCCATCTGTTGGTGTTGGCTTCAGCATCACGTAACCACAAGGTGGTTAAACCAGTAGAAGAGATGAACGGGTACTGCACGCTCACTTCTGTAACTATGGTATAAACCTTTTACCAGATGGTTGTTCACATGAAGCCTTTAAATAAATTGCAGTACAGATCTTCCAGACTAAGCTCCAAGATTTTATTCCACATTTTTGTCGAGTAACACAAGATGGCTCCTCAACAAAGACGAGTCTGGGCAAAAAGACTAAAACATTTTGGTGTTTATTTTTGTAAACTAAACTGGAACGACTTCCTAAGATTTCTTCCTCCAATTTGTCTAAATTCAAACGACTGTTGGTCCCAGCGATGGCCGTTCCTCGGTGTACGGTTGAGCTGTGAAGCTTGTGAAAAAGGGATGACAGGACGATAAGTGTTCCTGGCCGGCTGCCCGGCCTCTCGTGCGGTGGAAGAGCTCCAGCGATCAGTGGCGAGGTAGGACAATGCTGTAATGATATGATCTCTGCAGTGTCAACAGACTATTAGCAGGAGATGACTGATGATGTATTGCCGCCATACCGGTGCGTTGTAACAGGAAAGCTTAACAGCTCAACAAAAAGATATATATTCTTAAAATCAGCATTTTCTTTCCAAGAGCTGAAGTGACACTTGGACACGAGTAGCAGCTGATGAAGCATCTCAAGGTCTCTGGGACAGCAGCCCTTGGTGTTTCCATGGTAGTGGATGGCTGGCGGAGCCTCTCTCCTTGCTTCCCTCACTGGAGCTGAAAACTTGACCTCCTTAATCTTTCAGCGTCTTTTGATTTCCCTCAGCTTGACTGGGCGTGAACACACATCAGCACTTAGAGAGGAGCGCACTGTCGACACTCGGACACGAGCGCTTGGTTTTACATTTCCAGAACACAAAAGCCACGCTTGGATTGCAGTACTTTATGGAATCTTGTGTAAAGGCAAAATAATGAGCATATTTCCAGATCCATTCCTCAATATGAAGCAGGATATTTTAATATAGACTTCTGGAAAGAGGTCCAGGTCATGAATGATAGTAAGACTCCCCTGCTTTCTCATATTGAGGCTGTCAGCAGCCGAGGTATGGCGGGAGCACGACTACAACTTTTAACGGTGTTAAAAGTGACCAAAGTATTATTGTTCATGATCTCTCTAAAGACATGGTCGTTATGGCAGCCAATGTTTATGATGCTATGAACATGTTGGAGAATAATAAAGCCTGTGGTATGGATCACAATACTGCAGAACATCTAGGAGCTATAACCTAGAAGAAAAGCTGCATCATGAGAGTTGGACTCACTGAGGGACCAGAAATCAAGGTTTCCAACCTTTTATCTGACGAACAGTCCTCTTGATGGAAATTGAATACAGAGGCCATGTCTTATCTGATGACTGGAGGGAGGATAAAGACGTCGATCAGCAGCGTTATAAGATATACGCCCAGGCTGACATGCTGATCAGGAAGTTTTCTATGTGCCGGGATCAAATGTTCTCTGTTCAGGGCCGACGTGACGTCACTCCGCTGTACTGCTGCTTTAAGGTCCAACTACAAGAAGCTGAGCATGCAGAGGCTCAAAGTGGCCTATAAGGATGCTGTGAGGCTGCTGGTTCGATTCCCAAGATGGCATAGTGCCAGTCAATGGTTGGTGTCCTCTAGTGAGCCAACATGTGAGGCACGATTAAGAAGCTGATGTTCAGCTTTATGTGTCGGCTGGACGAGTCCAGAACCTGATTGTAGAAGCTCCTGGTCGGCCCTTTGAAAAGCTGCTGCAGGTTTACCTCTAATCTGAGGCGACATTAGGGCAATAATCTGTATACATTTCAACATGCACAGTTTTTGTTTGATATTTGTGTAACAGCTGCATTCATTTAAAACGTTTTGTTTTTAAAGATTACATTAAAAAATATATATATGCACAGTTTAGTGTGTTCTATCTTTTTTTTCCAACTTCCTACTTATGTACTTGTATGTTGTTGTTTTATATGGACCTGTGTCTGCAATAAAGATTGATAAATAATGAGGGGTGAGCTTGGCTGCTTTGCTTAAAAAGCCCCATCAGGGGTTACAGGGTGTGATATTTATATTTATATTTATTCTATATCAGCACACTCTGTCGTTCAGATATCCCAGGTCTGGTTGCTATGGCAACTAGCAAGCCCGTAGCTGAGAGCAACCAGGACGCATTAATAAGCTTATTGTGAGGTTCGTTGGCTCCTTCTGTCGGGCGGAAGCACAGACAGGAGCAGGGAGCTGCACATGCATGCATTCAAAAAAATCTCAATTAAACAGGCAGTAATTACATTCACTTGATATCCTGTTCAAATGTAATTTATTTGGATTGAAAACTGAAGCTGAGGGGGGGAATGATATTAGAAATCAAGGGTAGCAGTGTTGCCCCGAGCAAGTGTTTCACCATCTGCTGATTTTTCCGATGGCGGCGCAAAGTGAAGGAATCTGAAGCAGAGAGGAAGACATGCAGGAGTAGACGGGGGAGGAGGGGTCGCCTCCCTGTTCAGACTACTGACGGGATGCTGAGCAGCTTCAGAAGCAAGTAAGAAAGAAAAAAGAAGAAGCCCTTCCCCTTCCTTCTGCCCCCGACAGCAAATCTCTCGCCCCATTAGTGGCTGTCCAGGTAAAGGTGGGGCAGTTTGAGCTCATAAGAATAAACAGTCTGATTCAATCCTCTTTCCTCTAACAAACCGGTTTTTATACACATTGAAATCACGTCTAGGATATATAGAGGCTCATCTTATTCATTCTCACAGTCCCAAAAAACTCATGAAGGGAATTTTCTGCATGTACAACATGCAAACAATGATGTATATTTAGATTACTCATTAAAACATCTACACATCCAATACAGTTTGAAGCTTCTCAACAGATAAAGTACAAAAAGAGATTTGAATAGTTTGGAATGAATCAGAAATGTTGACTGAAAAGTTTCCAACAGCAACAAAAACGACGTGAGCTGGACTGGCTCCGCCCACACATGCCCATCTTGGGAAGAGGAGGAAGCACTTCCTCTCGTGGTGCCATGTGCCAGAGCAGAGCACCTAATTGTGGGAGGGTCTAACTGTTGGTCTAGTCACAATACTTTGTTGGTCTAGACCAGGAGTGTCAATCTCAGATCCTGGAGGGCCACAGCCCTGCATGTTCTCCATGTCTCCCTTCTTCAACACACCTGAGTGTCCTGATGCTTCTTCACCACGTTCAGCACAAACCCTGATGACCAGCAGCAGCCGACTGCGACCGGCGGCCGACTGCGACCGGCGGCCGACTGCGACCGGCGGCCGACTGCGACCGGCGGCCGACTGCGACCGGCGGCCGACTGCGACCGGCGGCCGACTGCGACCGGCGGCCGACTGCGACCGGCGGCCGACTGCGACCGGCGGCCGACTGCGACCAGCTGTGGTGAAGCAGGGAGACGTGGAGAACCAGACCAACTAAGTACTGTGACTAGACCAACTAAGTACTGTGACTAGACCAACTAAGTACTGTGACCAGACCAACTAAGTATTGTGACCAGACCAACTAAGTATTGTGACTAGACCAACTAAGTATTGTGACCTGACCAACTAAGTATTGTGACTAGACCAACTAAGTATTGTGACCTGACCAACTAAGTATTGTGACTAGACCAACTAAGTATTGTGACTAGACCAACTAAGTATTGTGACTAGACCAACTAAGTATTGTGACCAGACCAACTAAGTATTGTGACTAGACCAACTAAGTATTGTGACTAGACCAACTAAGTATTGTGACTAGACCAACAAAGTACTGTGACCTGACCAACAGTGTACCCTAGATGACATTGATTCACACAGTACTTTTTTGAAGCTTGTCATATATAAGTGGATAGATAGACGTCACGTCATCCAGGGGTCCAGCTTCGACGTTCAGATGACGTCCATGCAATGTCCAGGAAAGACGTACAAAAACCTTCATCCTGGCTTCCCTGAAGACGTCTTCTGGAGGTATAGCGATGACGTCTGAAAGACGTGTTGTGCTCAGTGGCAGTAACTTTAAATAACTGCTGTTTTCCAGCTCTGACTCCTGTTACAGCAGTCCTGGAGGAACGGCGTCCGGCCTGCTTCAGCACACCTGAATCTGATGTTGATGTTCATCAGCCTCTCATTGGAATCAGGAGTGTTGCAACTGGAAGAACCTAAAAGACGCAGGACGGTTACCCTCCAGGTCCAGAGGATCATCTAGTACGAGGATCTCTCTATCAGGTGTTCAAAGGAACCACTACGAGAGAGAAACACACAAGGCCAAAGGAAACATTACATAATGTACCTTTGACATCGACATTATGACGGCAGTTACCATCTGACAATGGTTCCAGATTGTTGGAACATTTAACCACGAATAAACACCACTGACCTGAAAACATCCACACATTCTGCTGTGGTTCTCCACTCAAACACATCAGTGAAACTACGTCAAGCCCTGAGCTCCCGCCGCAAGAGCAGCTACCTGGAGTCAGGCATTTGTAAGCCTGGGGCTTTTATTCTCAAAGGATTGTGTTTTACCTCCAGGAGTAGAATACAACTCAATACGATGGGAAGCCACTTTTTTAAAGAGACAATTAAAATGTTTTCATGAGAAAATGCTAAATGTTTGTAGCTTTTTGGGCGTCAGTTTACACCCCAATGACGCTCGGCACCACTGAAAACTTCTAGAAAATGGCTCCCAAGATGGAACTGTTTGAAAACGGTCCGGCTCAATATTATCTGCAAAAGCTCAGTCCTGAGTAGACGGCTGAAACGCTGCTACAGGTGAACAATCACCAACATGGCGGCCTCCAGAGTGTCATGACTCCCAGTCCGTTTTCTCCTGGGACTTGGTGCTTTTATTTTGACAGTCACTGTAATAACAATCCAACTGGTTCTCCGCTGCATGTGTGTGTGGTGTCATTACAATAACAAACAGCACCCTCTAGCGGCCCAACATGCTAACTACATCATTTTCAGCATTTCAGGACAAACATGAAACGTTTCTGAAACAGAAAACGTGAAAACGATCCGTTTCCAGTTGAAACGTCGTGCGAACGAGGCCTCACTGCGACTGGATCTGTGTCCGTCCCTGTTTCAAGGCTCCGTTAGATGAAGTAGAAGTTGTGAAAGTCCAGATTCCCGTCCCACTGTCGGACCTCTTGGACTGCATCTCTTCTCACCTCCACCATCGTCACTGCGCCCACACAGCTGAGGCGACAGAACAACTCAGAATCTTTTCCACTGACTCAGTTTACAGAGCAGAAAAATGTACACACTGACTTTATCACTACTTTAATCACTGGGGTACTTTTTCGTCATAAAATCATTTTTGCTGCGAAGTCAATCATCCTATTCATTTCTTTATCATAGCACATGTTTGCAGGGGAGATATGTTTGACAGCAAGTGAACATTTTGTCCTGTTGATGTGTTAGAAACTGAAAAGAATTAGTAAATCTGGCAAGAGTGGAATTCTGCAGGATGGACTGAATCTGAACATCCAGGCCTGCAGTCCTGCTGGGGGTTGCTGAGTTTGTGTGCCGTGATTTGTTTGTATGTCCGTGTCTGTAAAATAAATGAAAAATGTTTGCACTTATAAAATATCCAGTGTGTGCAGAGTTAAACCGGTGCATGGCAACAGAGATGTGGAACTCCTACAACCTTCACCTCAGATGGATCTCCGTCTCATTGCAAGTTGATTTGGCTCACCTGCCAGAACAGGGATTTGTCTGAAACGCCCTTGTTTACCCTCGATTTGGACTGACAGGCTCACTGCTGACTTTGTGCCTTCTGTCTTGCTCGCTGTGCCTTCTTACAGAAAATAAAACCTTCCTATCATGATGTGACACTATGCTATCTCTCAGGAACAACATCACAGGACTGGCAAAAGAGAGCCTGTGAGTCTAGACTGAGGGTCCATTTCTATTTCAGAACGTTGACACGGAGATGCAAATCAGTGTGAACACAAACTCAAGAACAAATCATGATATGTACACACAACTCTGCATGTTTGCACAAGTCATTCTCCTCATTGTGACTGGATCTACTTGTATAACAACTTCCTTTGCAAGAACCTGAAACTTCTAGCAGTGCTGCAGTTTGACATCCGTCCATGATTAAACCACTTCAGTAGACGTCTCGTTTCAGTCCAAGTACGTGCATGAAGTCAAACTGGTGACTGTAAATGTCGTGTATGTGTGAATGTGAGTGTGTGTTCTCTGTCTGGTGGATGAGAAGATGGAAGCCTGAGTTTAAAGAATTAATGGCATAAAGAGGCATGAAGAAGTAAACAGGATCAAACTAATCATACTTTAGTATTCCTCCTTTGGGAAATGCCTTTTCCAGATGTACAAATCTCTTTCCAAGATGTGGACCTCCATAAAAGTTGGGGGGGGGGGGGGTCAAAGGTCATGCTCAGGGGCCCAGAGTGGTGACCTGTCCACTGTAGGAATCAAACCTGCAAACTCCCAACTCTGCTTCTGCCTCCAGGCCGCCTGCTGCCCCAAAACAGTTAATAGTGACGTTTGTCTGGACAAGAGAGTTTCTGGACTGTCCTCCGCTCCAGGATGTTGGACGGATCATTTCAGGGACGCCAGCGTCTCTGAAACGCCACTGATTAAAAGCTGAGTGTCTAAATTTAACTACGAAGAAGGACTCGCTGGACTCAGGAGCTTCGGCCATTTTCCTGAACAATGAGCTGCAGCGGGCTAATTGAATTATTAATTGAAGACATTACATTAGGCAATTAAACATTAATGAAGCCTTACATTTAAACATCAATAAATCATCACTCTGATTTTGAAACAAGCATAATTAGCTCTAGAGATCAGGGTGTTGTTGCTCATGGAGGAGCTTTATGAATGGAGCTGAGGGCGTTTCTCTCATGGGGGTGAGTGGAGGGTGGAGGCGATAGTTCCTGCCTCATCAAGCCATTTGCATTCACTCCTTCATCTCCATGTTGCTTTCATTCTGTCTGAGTGGCTGTTTACTCCTATCAGCCTCAGAAGTTCTTCGCTGCTTTCCAGCTCGCCGCTGCAACAGAAGCTCTTTTCCCCACAGGACTCATTAAAGTTTCATCCTATCCACCTGTCTGATCATTCCTCCATCCACCCATCTGTCCATACTTTGTCAAGTCAGGTTTTATTTATACGGCACATTTCAGTTCGCCGCGGTCTTTTAATTATTCTTTCAACCTCGTGTCCACTTAATCACTTCATCTGTACATTTGATATTTTCATCTTCATCAGCAGTTCAGCAGGTCGTAAATTCAGAATAATGTATGTCGGATGTGGTGGTACGTATCCAGGACATAATAACATTAAAAAAAGAAGAGTGACCCATGTGTTCCTGTGATACGACATAGAAAATCCTTTAAGACCAGAAGTGTTCCATTTTTAAAATAAGGCTGCCGTGTCTTGTGAAAGGTGTCAACGAACCTTTCATAAAGACCAGAATCCTCTCCAGGGTAACATGAGTACAGGTGATTTACAAATGATCCATGTGTTTCATTTTAAATGTCTGCGGCGAGGACGTTTGTAGATTCCTCCACAATCCGTTATTTTCATTTTTCAGGACTGTCGATCAGTGATGCCATGTTATCAATGATCCACAGTTCCTGCAGCCAATCACTGCGCTGCTCATACCAGGATACAATACCACCCAAAATCTCCCACTTATTCTCACCAGAGGAAGTTAAGGTATGAAAAAGAGTCAAAAAAAATTTTCCTAATATATTTTAAGAATTGGTTTCAACACAATTTAAGTGAGACTGGATATATGAGAATACTAGAGAACGTTAGAATATTTCCTAGTAGTTCAGTCTTTTGGCAGTATAAATATATTTCTGTGTCAGGTCCACTGTCCTGAGACACAGAGGAGGAAAGGTTCCCTTTCATTTTCTTTTGGATTCAATCTTAGATATTTTCCGGGGCCATATCATCTCCATGGGAATGTTTGCTTTGCGGACCGGTAATTCTGTGTTTGGTTCCCGGGTGAATTGGTCCGGGCTGCACAGGCTCTGGAGCGAAGTCAAGGAGAAGATAAGTGACACCAAAGCAACGACACCGGTTATCTGAACGCTGGACGAGAAGGAGGAGGAAAGCCATCTTATTTGATTGTTAAAAATGAGCAATAAGGCAACTTGAAATACTCAAAAAAACTAACAGGAAACAAGCTGTGGCCCAGAATTCAGAGAATAAATAGATGCATTTGAGATCTTGTGTCATAACTTATTGAATCAAGAGATTGGATTGTTCTGATTTGTCTGAGCTGATTTCCAGCTCTATCACAGTAAAACCCAAACACAGGGAGAACATGCAAACTTCACCAACAGTCCCAACCAGAGCCGAACCGCGACTCTTGTTCATGTGAAGTGAGATTTTAGTTTGAGTTTAATCGGAGTGCTGATGGAACCAAAACTCAAGAAAGTAAGTTCACATCATGATTCCATAAAGAGAGAAAAACAACAATTTTGCCATTTCAGATGTGTCACTCGTCTCATGTATTGCTCTCGTCTCTTCATCTTTCTTTCCTCTCTTGAAGATCGCAGACATCAGAATTTGTCCTAATATGTAATTTATGCATCACCTAAAACAAAAATCCTTTAGCTGAGTTTTTTTTAGTTGCTTGAGCTGTAAAACCTCAATCCTACGCTACATCAGATAATCCCCCAATTTGAATCTTAAAATCCCTGAAGGTGTCGAAACAACCTGCCGGTGCTGTTTGTCCACACATGCAGAGAGCGTTTGCATTGTGAGGAATCCAGCGACGCCTCTTTGGTGATTGTATAATTGAATCTGTATGACTAATAAGATTAGGAGAATCCCATTTCGAAATCAGATGCCCCCCCCCCCCCCCCCCCCCCCCCACCACCAACCCCTTACTTAAGAGGAGGTTGAGTTAATGCAGTGCAGCCAGTAGCGCTGGGGGGGATAACGGGCTTAAACCATTCTGCCAGGGAGTCGGGGGTGTTTGGGGTGGGCCAGACGAGCCGTGCAGACGCACACATCAGACCACTGCTGTGGACACAGTGCAGTCAGAAGGTATATATTCAAGCTCAGCTCATTCCACACTGCTGCTGTTTGGGGTTTTAAGCCCATTTCTTTCCCAACACCCCTCCCTTCTCAAACTGCAAACCCCCTTTTGTCACACATGCGCTTTCCTGCCGACTATAGAGACCACCCTCCGCTCAGTCTAGCCCCCCTCTCCTCCTCCTCCTCCTCCTCATCCTCCACCAGGGACCAGGGAAGGTTCTCAGCACTTGCCACGGCAGCTCGCGATGGACAGTACCACAAAGACTCAGTAATCCCTCACATCGCCCAGACAGACACTTGACAGAAACCACAGCTGACAGCCGATCTCAGCAGGGACAGTTTGAGAGTGAAGAGAGCAGAAGACAGACAGGGGAGGTGGTTGTGTGGATTAACTCCCTTCTGATAAATAAGCTTCCTAACCTGAACATCAAGCAGCGCTCATATCTGTAAACACAACAAGCCCAATGGAAGAAGACATGGACGAGGGGCAGACCCAGAAAGGTAAGAAAGCATTTCTTTCAGAGAGATTTGTTTTTGGGGGGGGGGGGGGGGGGGGGGGGGGTAAGTATGAGTGTCAGTTGTATCCCTGCAATGTTTGTCAGAGCCTCTGTGAAAAGGGGAGCAGCTGCTTGTGTTCATTCCTTTGTCCATTGAGTATCAGCACTCCAGTGCAGGTCTGGATGGTCAGTTTGGTCGTCAGAGGGGTGTGAACCTCCTCGGCGAGGGCTGCACCGCTTTTGTTTGTTTGATGAAGCTTTCATGCCTGTGGAGAAACATGAGGAGGGGTGAGCCGGTCCAAGCCACCACACTCATTAATCCATCAGCTCTCAGGTTCGGTCCTTTGTGTACACACAGCCTGCCGCCGGGTCCTGCTCCCTGGACGTGGTGCAGCTTTTCCTTTTTGCTCATTTCAGAGGGGCGAGTGTTTGCTTTCAGCAAAGTGGAATTGTTATTTTTATTTCGCCCCCCCCTCTGCACGAATGATTCAGCCGGGAGGAGATCGTGTCTCTTTCTGTCTTGAGGCGAATTGAAAAACATTTTCAATAAAGCCCATTACTGTGTGAGGAGTCACAAACAAAGGTGAGCTTAATGTCTCCGTCATGCAGGAGCCACCTTTGCTTTGTCGTCTCCACCCTGTCTGGACTCATGTGACAGGCATGGCTTCGTATGTTTGTGTTTTCCTGCCTCCTCCATGCAGCTCTCACTCTCTCACACACACACACACATGAAGTGGAGCAGTTGCCATGGTGCTGGCCAAATGTAGTCATTATCTACTCTCCTCTTCACCCACTCCTGCCGATGACATTTGAGCAACACAGGAATAGTTGGCTGTGTCTGAGGATGTGGGAGTGACGGGAACAAAAAGAGGTGCAGAGACAAGGACTGAAAATCAAGAGGAGCATCAAAGACGAACTGAGAAAACAGAATATAGGATAATACTGGAAACATTCTCCTCAAGGAACGTCAGAGACTTTAGTCCATACGTCTTGGTTGGAAACTGTAGACACTCATATGTGTCAAACATAATGAATCAAATAAAACTGGCAACCCTTGTTCTGAAAACACAGTATGAACAGCAGCAGAAGGATTTTCACTCATTCGGTCATGAAAACACAGAGGAGCTGATTCCAATGAGTCTTTTTCTAGAGCGATATGCAGATGACGTAATTGTCTTTCTGTGTCACTTGCCAAACTTTGACGGATAGAAAAAAAACCCCATCGCTTTGAGCAGAGGAGACTGAGTCAGGAGAAACTGAGATGTTTTTACTCACCACATCACCATTTCCATGAGTGGGATTGTTACACTGCTCACATTTGCACAACAGAAACGACCCATTAGTCACAATTCTGGCATTTAAAGCTCCTCATTACTACAATAGTGCCATGAACGCAAATGAATGACATAAATATGAAGAAAAGAATGATTTATTCCGGTCACATTGTGCATGTTGTGTTCAATGCTATAGTGGTTTGTTTTTCATGCAAGTGCATGCGATAATGTTCTCGAGTATAATTATGAAGTAAACATGAGCCAAACTGGCTCCTTAGACTGTCGCATTGACAACAACTTCAGTTTTTCCAATTAAAGCAACTACCATATACTACCAATACTACCAATACTACAGTGACAACCCAAATAAGAAATACATGATATTATTGCCCATTGATGCAGTAAAAACTAGTGAAGAAAATAACATGATGGTGTCTTCTGACGCTCCTCACTCTGAGATAAAAGGAGAATCACCTGTGATGGTGTGTTGGATGTTAGACAAGTAATAATACTCTGGATCTAATGCTTTTCCTTGTTTTTTTAGATCGATGTGTCCATCCATCCATCCATCCGTCCATCCGTCCATCCATCCATTCAATTCAATTCAATTTTATTTGTAAAGCGCTAAATCACATCAACAAACCATCCATCCATCCATCCATCCATCCATCCATCCATCCATCCATCCTTCCATCCATCCATCCATCCATCCATCCATCCGTCCATCCATCCATCCGTCCATCCATCCATCCATCCATCCATCCATCCGTCCATCCATCCATCCATCCATCCATCCATCCATCCATCCATCCATCCATCCATCCATCCATCCATCCATCCATCCATGTGTTCCTGTAGAGTTAGTTGTTGATGCCGTTGATGCAGCTGAACATTGATCTGGCAGCGAGTTAACAGAAGTGGTCCTTGAACCTGTTGCTCCTCTGCTGGTTGACTTCTGATGAGTCGTGATGAACGTCAGAACCACGCTGGCAGGTTCTGATTTTCATCCTGTAAAACTGTGTAATCGTCTCTGTGAGAATCGTTACTTCAGGCTGAAAGCCACAGCCCGGCTACACACTCACCGCCATCATCAACAGGATAATGAATAACGCCACGTAATTAAAAGTAAAAAAAACCTGCTGAGGATGGAAAACCTCCAGTCTGGCCTCGGAGCTTCTTTCCTGTTGAGAAAACAATGTAAGCTGTTTTTATTTTCTTCCTCTTCTAACTTCAAAAACGAATAAATGTCAGTCAAACATTGTTTCACCGTGGGAATGTGATTCCTGTGTTTCCTGCACGTTTCAGCTCCCCCAGCTTCAGAACTCCTCAATCTAATGTTGAGGCGATAATCAAGCCTGTAAAAAAGCCCGATAGCGAGCCCCTTATTGGACCTCGGCTCTCCAGGCCCGGATTTGAAGAGCCCTGATTCAAAGGATTCACTCGTCGACTTACAGCTTCTATAACAGTTTGTCTATCAGGAAAGATTATTCCAGCATATTGTGCTCAATCCCTCCTCTGAGGTTGGGCAGGTGTCGCTGAGGGCACGCTCAGCATGCACATGTCCTTCTGTCTCTCTCTTCTGAGGCTGCGAATCTCTGATCGTGAGTCAGATGCACCAGGGGGGCACTTCTCACCTGAGCTGCTGGCCAAGAGCAGCCCCCCCCCCCCCCCCCAGCAAAGCAACGCCGCGAGTTCAAGCACACCCCCAAGATGTACCTGTGAGGCCCAAACAATGAAAGTTGTATCAGAGAAGTTTTGCGACTGATCATATGACACGTCAGAATGTTGGTACATAAACCAAACCAACACCCTGGAGATGATTCACCACTTTTGTCGCTGAATGGAAAAACTGAGAAAGGCACACCTGTTCGCTCTCGCCGAGCCAAGAATCCACTGTGCGAGGCGCCACTCGTCCGTCTGCTCCATCGCTTCCATCAGTTGGCGACGTATTCGTGAAAACCCCCAACATGAGTCCGGTGGTATTGTGGAGTTTTGGCCACTTTGAACTGATTTCAGCATCAAAGCTAAACAGACTAAAGATTCAGACAGATTTAATCTTCTCATTAATTAAAGTGGGAAAAGACTGATGCTTTTCATTCAGCTTTGAGCAGCAGCATATCCAGCAGCCTTCACTTTAAAGAGCCACCAACCCTGAATGAATTAATTTAGTATAGATTTTATGAGAGTGTGTCTCCGCCGAGGCTGCTCCGCCTCTGACATGAACTCTATCATGTCAGTTATCAGCACATCGTAGGACATGCTGGAGGATTCTAACCTTTCTGTAGCCCAGTGTTTCCCCTTCTCTCTCCTCATTGTTCTCAGTCTTAACCTTCATCAGTCCGGGACAAAAAAATTTAAAATAAATCAATGGACTTCCACCAATTGTTCCTCTGACATTTGAAGAGGCTGCTGGTAACTTCTGAAGGCTTCCTCATTGTTCCCGGAGGCACGACTCTGGAGAGAAGATCTTCAGATTAGGGTTAACAGGTGTTTGAAATAGAATTATGCACTTCTGGAACACTCCGCTCTGCTCTTTCACAGAGACGTCTTAATGATGGAGGGTATTGGTGAGACTGTGGTGAGGCGGTGGAGCGGGGGTTCAACTAGGAGGGTGGCAGATAAGAACAATCTGATTAAAACAGCAATGATGTCATTCACTGTTGATGTATTAGCTGTTAAACATACACGTCTCAGACCCCGGTGACATCATGACGTTTCAAGTGAAAATCCGTGGCTTTTGCATTTTTGTTTTTCAGAAAAGTTTTGACACATCAACATTCTGAAGACCATGTAGTTAGGAGGCCAGGCCACGAGTTGGCACCATTATTTGTTTTTGTAATAAAATCACATTGTTATTACACTGACTATCAAAATAAAAGTACCAAGTCCCAGGAGAATATGGACTGGGAGTCGTGACACGAGGAGAAAACTTGGTTCTGATTGTTCATCCACTGAGCATGTGCAGAACTACTAGTTACTACGGCTGCGGCGTGGAAGCGCAGTAGCGGCGTCTCTGCCGACAACAAAGAGGTGCGTCCCAGGCATTTCCATAAAGTCTGATTTTCGTCCGTTTCCACGGGAACAGACCGAACCTTTTCATAAACATTCCACCCTGGGAACCATTTTCAAAACGTTGCACCTTCAGTGACTGCGAGCACCGCTGTCGTGTAAACAGTAACCCTAACCCTAACTGACCCAAAATACAAACAAAGTTTTTCATCAAAACACTAAGAAACACAGATCAAACCTGCAATCAGTGACAAACCATCAATAAATAAAGGGATGAATAATGAGGTATAGGACAGACAGTCTATCTCGTTCATACAGGCTTGTTTATTAACACTTTGATTGTTTGGCTGAACTCAACATTGTTCTTCTGAGGCTCATTAGAATTTACAAGTGTAGCTGAATTGGATGAACTGAAGTATTTAGGTTATTCAGAGTAAAGTATAATAAAAAACTCTAATGAGGCAAAAAAAATGAATGCAACTGTGCAGTTTGTTGTCACATTTAATTATGCTGATGACAGGCTGGTATCGCCCGGCTCGAGGAAGCTGGGGGTGTTTTTTTAGATTTTCAAGACGAAGCTCATTTTAAAGAAATGTTACCTGCACTGTTTCAGAAGAGAAACTGCAGATAAAACATCCCACCGTCTCATTAGACGTTAGTCCTGCGCTTCCTGGCTGAAGCATGGCAGAGACAAAAGGCCCGACTTCGCTCTGAGGCTGAGCGTTCGGACCCGGCCTGCAACGTCCCCCATTCCGCCCGGAGGTGTGTGTGTGTGTGTGTGTGTGTGTGTGTGTGTGTGTGTGTGTGTGTGTGTGTGTGTGCGTGTGTGTGTGTGTGTGTGTAATGCGTCTCATTCACTATTGTCCCAGTGAATTTGTTGATATACAGTAAGTGGGTCACGGCTCTGAAGTACCCGGTCTATTCTCAGATTTTGCACCGCGGTTGACATGGCAACCATACTGGTTGATTAAACATGCGCAGAGGAGATGCAGGAGCTGGAAAAAAGAAAACCTGCTCACTACAGGGGAAGGAAAGGAGGAGGGGGGGGGGGGGGGGGGGGGGTTGCATTAAAGAGGAACGAGGAGAGCGAGGAGAAGAGAGTACGCCCATTACCCTCAGACTGACACAGACACACCATCCCCCCACGAGGCCTCCCCCCCACAACCCCCCCCCCCCCCTCCCCTCCCTATGACCAGCTCCCACCCCCCCTTCAAACCCCTCTGCCAACTAATAACTGCTTATTGGAAGTGTGCTGGTGCAAGTCAAGTCAACATTCAATACACACACACACACACACACACACACACACACACACACACACACACACACACACACACACACACACAGACACACACACACACACGAAGGATAATATAATTCTGTGTCATCTCCTTTAATGAATTTCTTTAATTTCCTCCTCTGATACAGAAGCTTATTTATTTTTCTCGCAGGCTTCCAGTGCATCAAGTGCAAAAGTGACGGCGTCCATAAGAAGAAGAATGAGTTCCGTCAGTTTCAGAACAAAATCATGTTACTTGAACCAGCGAGAGGAAAGAGTCTTTGAAAACGTCACACAGTCATTAGTAGTTTAAAGGAAAAGCAGATAAGAACTGCAGAGCTTCACTGCCTTTCATTTCACTGCTGAAATCCCTGGATTTTCTTTTCACGTGTGAACGAACTGAAATGTGACATTTGGAGAAAGAAAATAGATCCTGACAGTTTAGTTTCCAGTGCAAACATCCTTCCTTTGCAGGGAAGCAGGAGTTATGGCCTCTCAATATTTTCTTTTCTTCTTACATGTTTGCCATCAATCTCACATTTTCTTTAATTTTCTGCTGTGTTTGCACAAGTAACAACAAAAACAAGAGATTGAGAAGATTTTGGTCTGTTTTGTCTTTGATTTGTGTTTCATGAATCCTCCAGCGTTTCCCGTCCTTTTGGACTTCGATGGTTATTCGATGGTTATTCGATGGTTATTCCATCACGGTTTCCAGCGCTGAATAATTAACAGCCTGACGTTAGATAGAAAAGTCGGTGATTGAAATAAACTCAATGGAGGTCAATTAGGAACATGATTGCCGAATCCTACAATGTAAGTATTATTATATAAAATCTCGTTCACGTCTCAATACGGATTTAAATTCTTCAACGGGCTTCATGAGCCTGAAAACCTCAATCAGGACGTGAAAGTTGAGCGAGTCGGTGGGAATCTGAGGTTGTGCTTCTCCTGGTCGGATGCGACCCTGACAGATGGAGAAGTGGGAGGTGGGAGGGGCCTCCGGGGGGGGTCCGCTCTCTTTGTGTTATCGAGGCGCCTTCTGGTGATTGGACCGTGGTGTTTGGGGTCACATAGGCTTTGCTTCTTCTGCTTTCTTTTTTTTTTTTTTTTTTATAAACTAAGCTTTGTTTTGTGGGGGATGAAATATTTAAAACCCCACCATCTTTTCTAATCGTGTTTGTCTTTGTTCACAATGAGCACACCCACTCTCACGTTGCCACTTTCTCAGTTTTAGCTTCAGGAATTTTTTTGAAGACAAAGAAAAAACAGTTTTTGAGAGAAATTTGTCATTTTGGACATTGTGATACATTAGATGAGCCTAAATGTGCAATTTTAATCCCCATTAGACATGAAAAGAGCTGAAACAGGGTCAGACCAGCAAATATTGACCAATTTTAAGTAAAAACTCAGAAATATCTCTTTTAAATCACGATTTAAATCATCTTATCTGGCCCATGGCCTCACTCCTCAACGTGACACTTCAGAAGACAAGCAGTATTACACCAAGATCAACTCCGATACCTGCGACCTCTCACCAACCAGGGGATCCTTTATTTTTATCGTAGGTAATGTCGGGCTATGCTGAAAGTATGAATTATGAATGTGTGAGGCCGGCGCTGTGCTGCTGCCACTTCTGAATTATGGATCAAGCATCCAGCAGCTCTAAGAGAAAGTACGCGCCGCCGCTCGCCATCTTTCAGCGGCTCGGTCTCGCAGTCAGTTAAGATCAATGAAGAGTTCCAGAGAGGAAATGAGACCATGTGCTGGTATGAGAGGGAAGTTGTGTTTAATGTAGTGAGGGTGACACTTTATATCCAGCGCACAAACAAATCACAGCTTCAACACTCGAGGACACGAAAGACGCTGGAATGAAATAAAGACTCAACATCTACCTGGAGTCCATTTCTGTCACGTCTCACTTTAATCTCACTTTATCACTCGGCACCAACGTTTCCCCGTCTCAAAACTAGGAGCAGACAATCAATAGAACATCACTTTTATTCACGAATGCTCTTCACTAGAGACGTTTCCATGAAAATTAACACTTTAAGTCAAGTCACATAAATGAGATTGTTTTTAAATGTAAACTGTAAAAATGCAAACGAGCAGAAAGTTCAGAGGGAAAGAAGCAGGGAGGGTTTCTGGTTGGATTGGAGAGAATTCACCTCCAACGTTCTTAAATATCCATTGTCACTAAAGCTCCGGCTCCATTTCATTTATCTGCAGCTCGAATGAAGAATAGTAAGATGTTAACTGAAGCTGGTTTTTATCTGTGTGCAGAAAAGGTAAATAATGCAGAAGTAATAAAGCTTGATTGAGGCCATGACATAAATCTTTGATATCATCTGTGGTCTCCCTACATGTTAAGTACAGACTCCCCACAGCCGAAGCACCAAGTCTCCCTGAGGTGGCTGGAAGGACGTCAGCATGAATTACGTTACAGGGAGGAAGAAATATCTGCAGTCACTTGAGGTGACAGAAGAAAGTTCTAGTTTTAGAGAACAAGGGTCTTGATGTGAGGCTTGGCTGTAATTCAGATTTCTTTGTGAGCTGCTAATTATAAGAAACTTCCCCAACATGAGTGAGCAGAGAGGATGATGGGAGGGGAAGACACATTCTGATTCCTCTAACAACCTTCTGAGACTCCGACCCTGTTATAACAACATTGTTTTCTGCTGTCCGGCTGACCTGAAGGTCACAGTGAAGCCGACCTGCTGGACCAACAAACACAAACCCACCCAAAGCATGAAGGATAAATGTGGCCGGCGTGTCTCCGTCATGGTGTCTGTAAACAGCAGTGAATCAATAGATCCTCTGGCTGTCTGCTTCCTGAGACGCTGAGGCAACTGGAGATAATGACTTCCAGGGAAAAGCTTGGTGACACTGTCATTTTCTGTCTTCCAAAGAATTCAGGCCAAAAAGCCAAGCAGAAGGAGGTGCGCAGTGGGAGGGGTTTAGTTTTCAGAGTTTGGGTTTGGGAGTAAGACAATGAAAACCATCTTGGAAGTCCAGTTTACATTTTGAAATGCAGCGAAATGAGACACAGAAATGTGTTGTGCTTAATTAAATGGAAGCGTGTGCAGATGGAAAACAGGTCACAGATGGAGCCCATCAATTAAAGGTTCTGATAATACTATTGTACTTTGGGATACTGAAGTTTAGAGGACAGGGATTTCAAGTGAAAACGCCAAAATGACCAATTTTCACTCGAACCATAGTCGTGGAAACGGGGCCTTAGTCTTTACCATGATTAAGTGTAAAGACAATATTTATGTTTGAAGGTCAAGATCTGTTAAGGAGGCGAAGGGTTCTACATGCTCTGCAGGAACACAGATGCTCGTCCAACAAAATTAGTTTCACGACAAAACTCAAGTGTGAAACTCCTGGAAACCTTCCAGCCCTTCAACTTCTCAGTGTGTGACCTGAAGAGGAAGAGAGAACGTCGTTCTGTCTCCCAGAAAACAAGGACCTCATTGTTTGTTTCCTTCAGCTTTCTTCTGCGCTGAACTTGCTTTTGGTGAGAAAATATAAAATGAGTGCAGATTGTGCTTCTGGTTTTATAAAAGAGGAACAGAAGTCTGATAGTCGTGATCTGAACACTAAGTAAACCTCACCTCTCATCACAGTGACGGTGAAACCTGCCGCTGAGCGATCAATACTGAAGGTGACGACAAAACAAGACAGTTTGAATAGTTTTCATTCCTTCTCAGCTCGTGATGATTAAAACCAGCTTTGCTCCATTAAAGTGAAATCCTACATCCACGTCACTCCTGTACAGAAGGCAGCATCAGTTCTTCTGACGCTGTTCAAACCGTCTGAAAGTTTTCAGTCGCCTGCATCCAGGTGGGAACTGGTTTGAAATCACCTGAGGGAATATCAGCCGACACCGTCAGCACCTGATAGTCTCGTCATCCCGGGAGGGAATGAGGGAGAATCTCCTGCTCGAACCATTAAACTGCTGCCCTGACTCAGGATACACAAACAGATGCTCCATGTACACATTCCTCAGTAGTCTTCCTCACATCTGTCAAAACTGGAGCCCAAATGTTGAGACTGTAAATCTCCGAAGCTGCAGGATGAAGAAGAGTCTCAGTGAACTGGTATCACACAACAGGTTAAAAATGAAGCATGAAGCAGGAGATTACATCACTGAGGATGAAGATTATCTGGGCAGGACGGTCGGGCTGCACCAAGCCCAGCAGCTACTTAGTATTCCTCTCAGGTCCAGATCAGAGGGAGGAGGGGGAGGAGGAGGAGGAGGAGGAGGAGGAGGAGGAGGAAG
This sequence comes from Lipophrys pholis, assembly GCF_963383615.2. Classification (NCBI taxonomy): domain Eukaryota; kingdom Metazoa; phylum Chordata; class Actinopteri; order Blenniiformes; family Blenniidae; genus Lipophrys; species Lipophrys pholis. Next base: position 34,193,723 of record NC_137629.1, on the reverse strand, counting down.
GAGGAGGAGGAGGAGGAGGAGGAAGAGGAGGAGGGATACCACTCTGACTCCTGCTTTGTAGCCCAAGTGAGGAAGATGAGATAAGCACAAACGAACGGCGCTAAAAACCTCCTGAACTCTTTTCTTCTTTGTTTATCAGACCTGCTGCTTTCAGAAGAAAGACGACAGATTAATTCTCATCGTTTTCCGCCGTCATTATGGAAACGATGTGGACGTCCGTTCTGCTCTCATGAAGGAGGAATTCCATTTGTCCATGGATTCAGATTCCAAACCGTGATTATGTAGGAAGCAGGTCCTGTTGCAGAAAATGTGTCTGTGCTGTCTACACACACACACACACACACACACACACACACACACACACACACACACACACACACACACACACACACACACACACACACACACACACACTCACACACACACACACACACACACTCACACACACACACACACACACACACACACACACACACACACACACACACACACACCAGACATAAGACACAAATCTAAAGGGTTAGACCGTCACCTTAAGCCCTCCCCAGGACTTCAAACTGAGCAGATGAGAAGTGGGTTAAAGGTGAAGACCAGGACGTTCAGCTCCTCTCTGGGGTTTTAATGTTGAACTAAAAGGTCAGTCGGTCGGTGGAAACCCAGCGGAGGACGTCTCCCTGCTCCAGCAGCGAGACATAAAGATGTCAGCTGTCCAACTAGGTCAGGTTGGGTTTTGTTTCACCAGGCATACAAACTCACCTCCAAGCTTTGCTTTGAATGTTGGAGCACCCCCCCACCCCCCCCTCTCCCCCCAAAAGAAGAAAAATTAAATAAGTAAATTGAAATACAGTGTACTGCAAGCAAGAACATTCACCCACCAGAAACGCTTTGCTGAATTATTCAGATCTCCTCAGCTCTAGAGAAGGTTTTTATGTTGGGTTGGAAGTGAGTTGGCTCATCGCTGCCTTCCTCTCGGTGCTCAGGATGTCTGGAATGCTGCATCAAGTGTCTGGGTGGGATTCCGTACCCCTCCCTCATCGCCACCATCCTGCTGTACGCCGGCGTGGCGTTGTTCTGCGGCTGCGGACACGAGGCCCTGTCCGGTACCGTCACCATCCTCCAGAGCTACTTCGAGGTGGTGAGGAGCCCCGTGGATGCGCTGGACGTTTTCACAATGTAAGTATGACTCTAATCTGACAGTTTAATAAAAACAAGCTATATTATGTCTCTAATATTAATCTACATGCATTTGATATTTCCTCCCTTCTAACGTGCTTCATTCATGAAATATGTGTTTTTTCTTATTTGTTCTTGTTTTATTTTGAAGAAATTGATCTGTCTGCTTTTGTCTGTATAATCATTTTTAAACTGCACTCGTTTTTCAGTACGAAAGCTCTATTAACAACAGAAAGTGTCAAATATGGTAAATGGACTTCACTTATATTGTGTCTTTCAGCTGGTTCCTCACATTCACCCATTCACACACATTCACACCCCATTGGAGGCTGCAGCCATGCGAGGCGCCGTCACTCCACTGGGAGCAGTTTGGGGTTCAGTGTCTTGCCCGAGGAAACGTCGGCATGTAGACAGGCAGAGATGGGAACTGAACCTGCACCCTTCCTATTGGGAGACGACCTCGCTACCAACCGAGCCATGCCAAATAAAATAGACCCAAATGATACAGATTTATCAGAGTTTATTAATAAAAGATCGCCAGCACACTATTGGTTCTATATCGTTCAATATAATGTAGAACTGACATGAAATGATCCTAATTAACTCCATATAGTGGAAATATGTTTGAAAATAAACCATTTGTTGCTGTACTAGTCAAACAAAGACATTTTCCTAGAAACGGGTAGAAAACATTCCCATTTTTTGCACATTGACAACAACAAAGACTTTATATTATAAAAGCTCACAAGTTTAAAATATGTGAAGAACAGATTGCTCTACATCGTTGTCTCCATTCCTTCTGCAGGATTGACATTATCAAGTACGTGATTTACGGAATTGCATCAGCTTTCTTCGTCTACGGCATCCTACTGATGGTGGAGGGATTCTTCACCAGCGGCGCCATTAAAGATCTGTACGGCGACTTCAAGATCACCACCTGCGGACGCTGCGTCAGCGCTTGGGTACGACCGACAAACTGCTCTGCTGTGGTGAAATGTCCTGTTGTCCACTGTGCGTCCCTCAACTGTGGTGAGAGGCATTTTGTCCACTGTGCGTCCCTCCACTGTGGTGAGAGGCATTTTGTCCACTGTGCGTCCCTCCACTGTGGTGAGAGGCATTTTGTCCACTGTGCGTCCCTCCACTGTGGTGAGAGGCATTTTGTCCACTGTGCGTCCCTCCACTGTGGTGAGAGGCATTTTGCAGCTCGTTTTATTTGTGCATTTTGACGATACTTTTTCCAGCACATCGTTCTTGAGTAAACAGGCCAAAGGTTTACCAAACACTCATTTGAGTCAAAGTCAAAGTCACATGAGCTTTATTGTGAATTCCATTGTGCATACAAGACACACAAAATGTTCATCCTGCTGGCCCTCCTACCGTGTCGACATATATCACCCAGAATATAAAAGAAAGAATATAGACAAAGTATATCAGCCAAAATAGACTAAAAATAAGAAAACAGAGAATATATGCAGGAAAAACAAGATTTTAAAATAGAAGTTTAAAAACACAGAAATCATGGTCACATCCATAGTCGATTACCTGTAAAACACATTGAAAGTCACACTGAGGTCTGTAATTTAGCCTCTTTTATGGAGAATCTCTGTGAAATCAGGTCCTTTGGATTTATTGGTTTTTCTGACCTGTTCAGGCTCCAGCAGCCAAAAACACAATCTGGACTTATAAAACCGTGGAGCAGCTGAACATCCTGCTCCTGGAGGATCTTCATACCTACGATGAGTCAGTGGCTTCTCACTGTTGCTGCACCACTGTTTAGGGGAATGACGCAACTGTAAATGTCAGGTCAGGTCCCGGGACTTTCCCCTTGAAGGTTTTAAAAGTTGACAGTTCGAGACTTTCAGGAATCAATCAGGCTCAGTCTCGATGGTAGAAGGGCTGCCACTGTCCAGGAGCTCCACGGTCGTAGGAAATAGTTCTTCTGCACATGCTCAGTAGAGACAATCAGAACAACGTTTCCTCCATCGTGTCATGACTCCCAGTCCATATTCTCCTGGACTTGGTACTTTTATTTTGACAGTCACCATAATAACAATCCAACTTAGTGGTCTGTCCACTAGAATGTCTGTGTTCTCCCGTTGTTCATGTCTAGAGACTATTGTTTGCTGCTGCATGTGTGTGAGGTTTCATTAAAAAAAACAAAAAACAACAGCACCTACTAGTGGCTCAACAACAAAACTACATCGTTTTCAATACGCTGCCATGTAAACACACAACTTTTCTGAAACAAACCGGCGAAAACGAAGTGTTTTCACTGGAAAGGTTGAATTAGCAGTTGATGATCTCTTACCTGCAGCAGGTGTGAAGCAGCAGTCTGATAAATGATCTGCTCACATGAATGTACTCATGTGGAGTCTCAGCTAAAGAGCTCTTCAAAACATCATTCAAATGTATTTTATGAGATTACCATAGAAGAAACAACGTCAGCCAGAGAGCCAGCAGCTATCCTGACCAGAGGTTTCCTGCTCAGTGAGTGAGAAGCTCCACAGGGACAATGAGGGACGGAGCTCCGCTCTGCTCTGTGTGACCACAGGGTTCATTAATCCGAGCTTAAGAAGGGCCAGAGCAACGTGAAGATGGAGAACGGCCTAGAAACTAAAAGAGCCAAATACCAATGAGCCAATTAATATTTCAGCTGCTGGACTTTTCAAACGGTGACCCTGAGCTTCTAAAGAGGTGTTGATGAGGAGGGACACATCTTCACCCGGGTTCATCCCTCCTCTTCCTCTCCCAGTTCATCATGCTGACGTACATCTTCATGCTGGCCTGGCTCGGCGTGACGGCTTTCACCTCCCTCCCCGTCTTCATCTACTTCAACATCTGGAATATTTGCCAAAACGCCACGGTGCTGGAGGGGGCGATGCTCTGCCTGGACCCACGGCAGTACGGTGAGGGGACCTTTCCTCTGTCTGCTCAGAGTTACTCTGCTCTTATGGTAACTTGTCTGTATTTCCTGAACATGGCCACCTTGTCAGCATCAGGTGACTCGTGGAGGCTGAGCTGCTCAAAGCGTCACAGGAGTCTAATAATCCTTCATTTGTTTGTTTATGCCAGAGAGAAAAATAATTTTCCCCAAAAAGCTGACTTCAGAAACACACTGTAAACATTGTAAAAGGCTTGTCCTTTCTGAAACATAAAAATCCTCGTGTTTCCTCCTAAATTAGTCCAATGATCCAGAAAAACATCATGTCAAGCTGCGATGAAGGTCCATCGTATCTGCAGCTCATTATTCTCAATTAGAGACGCTTGTCACAGTCCATTAGTCTCTGACTGCCACTGATCCGTCCTCTGTGTCAACAAGCATTTATGATTTGGTTTGTGACTTTAGAGGCCCGCCATGCAGCCCTCACTGTGGCTCATACTGCTTTTATTGCACATTAACCTGCAATTGGTATGTTGACAAATGATGCACAGAGGTAATTTCTTATTTATGTTTGATGGTTTGCCCTCGGGCCGGGTTTCAATCCACACCTTGTTTTCTTCTGTGTATTTATGTACTACCTAATGAGTTTTTTTAGTCATATCTATGACGTGCAGTCTTTTTGATTTTGCTGTTGCCCAGAAGGAATTTCCTCTTAATAAAGTGCATCTTGTGTGTTTCTCCAGGTATTATTCCGCTTGCCGAGGTCAAAACTGTGTGTGCGGGATCAGAAAGGTTCTACAAGATGTGTGAATCCAATGAGGTATTGAAAAATAATTGCTTTTGCCTTTTAGACAAGATGTAAAATCATTTAGCAGGAACTTGTTGGGTTTATAAATGAACTTTGGAGCTAACATATCTCAATCATAGTGTCTCTTACATTGTGTACTTTTAGATTTATTATAATTTTATTACTTATTGTGCAACGTACGGTTCATAAACTTTAGTATATTAAGTTTGAATGAAAAATGTCATTTAGAAACATTAGAAATGAGCAGATTGATTCAAATGATTAATCCCTTTGAAGCCACATATTTCTGTTTTTGTCTTAATTCTTGTGTTAATACATCAATATTTGTTTTTGTTTATGTGTTTTCACCTCAAAGATTTGTTACAATAGTTAAGTTCTATTTCCTGCTGGTTGGGAAAGAAACTATTTTTTAAAAGTCAAATCAGTGACATTAAAACTAAAATAAAAGACTTTAATCTAATTTCTCCTTAAACATAATAAACATAAGCTTTGTGTTACACATCATCGTTTTGTACTGGTATCGGTACTGACGATACCAGAGATAGTACCATTGGTATCAGATCAGATTAATGATAACATACATCACCAGCGCGTACTGTAATATTCAAGAATAACAATATAAATAAACCACTGCGTCGTCTACATACAACACCTACATGATAGAAAAGAGAAAAGCCTACCGATATATTTTATTACTTTCGCTTATTAAAGTTGGGCAAGAAGATTGTATGTATGTATGTATGTATGTATTTTACCAACTTTTCACTAAAACTAGTCCTCCGAGTTGCATGAAGTCTTCAGGGATGACTTGTCACCGAGGACCAGTCACCAACTTCTAACCGTTTCTGAATAAATCCTGAAACTGTGAAAAGGTTCCATCCAAAGTGGATGAGAGAGGCTCCTCATGGAGGAGATGAGAGGAGATGAGAGGAGATGAGAGGAGAGCAGCGTCGGTTGCCATGGAGACGCTCAGTGTTTCACTCAGTGATGTAGCTCCCTGACAGGCTAGTTAGCATCGATATGAGCTAACGGCTACCATGCTAGTGATGCTAACAAGGTTCAGCAACCAAATGTGTTGGTGAAGGTCTGTTCAGAGGATCGGCTCACAGAAGCTACAACTAATTAACTTTAAAAAACCTTTTCAAAGTATATCATTGACAACAAACTGCATATTTAGCATCATAGATATAATAAGTATAAATGTCTATAACGATTATCACTCTTCTTCATGCATGTGCAGATATTTCCAGGCGAGGTTTTGTTAAGTTTGACCTCCAGACTAACCTGCTCTTTTATTCCCCCGGTGCAGCTGGACATGACCTTTGACCTCCAGACTAACCTGCTCTGTTGTTCCCCCGGTGCAGCTGGACATGACCTTTGACCTCCAGACTAACCTGCTCTGTTCCTCCCCCGGTGCAGCCGGACATGACCTTTGACCTCCAGACTAACCTGCTCTGTTGTTCCCCCGGTGCAGCTGGACATGACCTTTGACCTCCAGACTAACCTGCTCTGTTGTTCCCCCGGTGCAGCTGGACATGACCTTTGACCTCCAGACTAACCTGCTCTGTTCCTCCCCCGGTGCAGCTGGACATGACCTTTGACCTCCAGACTAACCTGCTCTGTTGTTCCCCCGGTGCAGCTGGACATGACCTTTCACCTCTTCATCTGTGCCCTGGCTGGAGCCGGAGCCGCTGTGATCGCCATGGTGAGCCACCAGAGTCAGAACCATTAACACATCTAAACGGAGCAGTAAATCCTCCTGAGGTCTCGATTCAGGGGAACGGGGAAACTTCTGTAGTGTTCAAGTGTCCGTTTACACAACGTGCTATAAAAAGTACCTTATTGTAGTAATGTGTGTGTCGGGGTGGAAAACTGAAGCTTGATCTTTGAACCTTCATAGTTTTAAGTCAGAAACTTATTTTATGATTTAAAGAAGAACTAAACCTGGTCAGACTTTATGATTATATGATGATTTTAATACGAGTCAGGAGACCGCTTGAAGGAAGTAAAGATATAGTGGAGATATTTGTGCTCTGAAGTTTTGCATTATAGGAGAGAAAAGTAAAAATACTTCACTGATACTTGTAAAGATTTAAGATTAAAGCAACACAAAGCATTTTGAAATAAAACTCCAAACTAACTAGAACATGTAAATAATCCTTGTATATAAAATCAGTTCATTCAGATTCTATATATTTGATCATATAACCACATTAAAGTAGATCATGTTTGTTATATTCATACACCCAATGCTTCTTTTGAGTCATAATTGAAAGTACTTTTCCTTAAAAACAACTCTTTATATTTGCTGTAATGTGTTGTGAAACAGAAATATATCATATAAGTTACATTCCAGCAGTTTACATAATTTATTAACGACAGACGATGGTTCTTATTTTACCACTTTTAAAAGTCAGAGAAAACCTCCAGTGACACTCTGAGCAGTCGTCAGTGTATTCTGTGGTTTTTATACAGAAATACTGATGCAGAGTATTTTATGTTTTCATGAGAGGCAGAGGCAGGGTTTGGCTGCGAGAGGAAGGGGGGGGGGGGGGGGGGGGGGGGAGAGAGGGGTGGGGTGGGGGGGAGAGAGAGAGGGGGGGAGAGAGAGAGGGAGAGAGAGAGAGAGGGGTGGGGTGGGGGGAGAGAGAGAGAGGGGTGGGGTGGGGGGGAGAGAGAGAGGGGGGGAGAGAGAGAGGGAGAGAGAGGGGGGGAGAGAGAGAGAGAGAGAGAGGGGGGGAGAGAGAGAGAGAGAGAGAGAGAGAGGGGTGGGGTGGGGGGAGAGGGGGGAGAGAGAGAGAGAGAGAGAGAGAGAGAGAGAGAGAGAGAGAGAGAGAGAGAGGGGGGGGGGAGTTTTGGCGCAGTGGAAAAGACAGGGTCTCTCTCTCTCTCTCTCTCGCTCTCTCTCTCTCTCTCAGGCGCCGGGCATGTCATGGCGTTGTCATGGAAACAGGGAGAAGAAAGGCTGGGAGATGGTTGCAAACATCACTCAGTAATTTGCGAGGAGCCATTTTCTCAGGAGCACAAAGTGTTTGCTCGTCATGGATGATGGTTCATATTGAGGCAGGACTCGTCACATCGCCGAGAATAAAAAACTAAACATCTACAGAGTCCGACATAAGAAGAGTCTGCGGCTGATCCCAAATGAAAAAGGCTGAATATACAGAGTGAAACACAAAGACAACGTGGTGAAGGTGTACGGTGCTTTTGTTTTCTTAATCGTCTTTTCTCTGCGTAAAGAGCAGCGATGAAACTGTCACTCCTCTGAAAAGAGAGGCTGTGTTCCAGCCTCAGTCATCCCACAGCACAATACATCCATTATGAAGCCCGTTGTCATGGTAACACCAGTCAAAGACCACCGTCAGCATAATGCTGCCCCCTGCTGGCCCACTGGAAAGATGCTCAGTTAACCCTTTACTGTGCACTGATTCAGCAACTGTTTTCTTTCAACTGCACATTTTAAAAAAAGATATATAGACATTTGTTTTGCTTCATTAGATGTGTGCGTTTTGAAAATCACTAGAAATAAACACTATTAAATGATATTCATACATAATAGATTATAGTAGATATATAGTATAATAGATAGTCCAAAGATAACTTAGACACATCTTTGTAAACCAGCCGTCTTATTTTCCTATTCACATATTTCAGCACTGTATTTCTATTTATATATTTTAGGATTTATTTTTAATCTCCTTTATTAACTATTATGTTGTTGTTTGTTTATTTATCAATTAATCTATTTATTCATTATTTTCACGATTCTAGTTGGTTGGTTAGTTCTTCACATACTATACCACTTTAGTATTTTTATAATGTTTTTACTATCTATCTATCTATCTATCTATCTATCTATCTATCTATCTATCTATCTATCTATCTATCAACTTTATTTGTATAGCACTTTTTTATACAATCAGTGCAACACAAAGTGCTTAATATGATTTAAAAACACTGCAAAGATACAATAGATATTTAAGAAACAAATGAACAAACACACACACACACACACACACACACACACACACACACACACACACACACACACCCACACACACCCACACACACACACACACACACACACACACACACACACACACACACACACACACACACACACACACACACACACACACACACACACCCACCCACCCACCCACACACACACACACACACACACACACACACACACACACACACACACACACACCTAGAGGTATGGAGACATGGCAGGACACTGAAGACGAAGATGAGGAAAGGACACATTTGGGGGCCGTCCACACTGGGAGTGGCAGAGCCTCTAACCACAGGGGGCGCTGCCCCACAGATCCCCCCAGCCCGGGCAGACCGGCGAGTCCCACAACATACATGGGGGACCAACCAGGTTCCTGGGATGGGGAACCCACGAGACCCCCCCACCAGTGTAGCGACCCCTGAGAGGAACCACTGGAGATAAAAGATTCAGTTAACAACCTAATAAAAGTAGATAAATAGATGAAGTAGATAAATAAATAGGTAATACACACACACACAGACACATATATATATATATATATATATATATATATATATATAGTACATGTACATATACATAAATACAAGCCTGATTTAATAAGTGAATTTTTAAAAATCTATCAAGAGGGAATATCCTTCTGTTTTATACATTTTTCACAGATTCTACATGTCATGTACAGAATGTCTGTTCTTAGTTTCTCATTGTGTTAAAATGATTATCCTGGATAAAGTGTGAAGAAATGAGAAGGATATAGATCATTTTCATCTTAAAGGTTAAAAACTCGATTATCTTCACAAGCTTATTGAAGCATGAAGAAAATCCAGATGTTTTTTTACCAGATGTTCTCATAACCTGCATGTAACTCCAGTGACTGGTGTGAGACGAGGTGGCGAGGAGTGACGTGTTGTGGACTCCCCCCCACAGATCCACTACCTGATGGTGCTTTCGGCCAACTGGGCCTACGTGAAGGACGCCTGCCGGATGCAGAAGTACGAGGACATCAAGTCGAAGGAGGAGCAGGAGCTCCATGACATCCACTCCACCCGCTCCAAGGAGCGTCTCAACGCCTACACATAAAGAGCAGCGTGAGGCCTGGCCCTGCCACTCCGGCCTCTCTCCCTCTCTCTCTTCTCTCGCTTTCTCTCTGTCTCTCCACACCATCCCCTCCTGAGGGGGGGGCGGATGGCGCCTAGGGCCCTCGCCACTGCTGATGTCACCGGTGCGTCATATGACAATGTGGTCTGGGGGGAGGGGGGGGGGGGGGGGTCTCCTCAGCCACAAACAGCATTTCAGATGAAAAAAAAAGCCCCTTTACCTCTCTCATGGATGGTGTCATGGTTCTCATTATGGCAGTTGTATTATTCTTGAATAAGAGTCGTTTAGTGCTGATAGTAGTTTAGTGTAGTCGGTAGAATCAGACGTAGCAGTAGTAGTTCTGCTTTTTTCTTTCTTCTTTGGTTTGCATTTTTCTTTTTGTTTACTCTGAATAATTTGTGTATAATTATTTTTATTTTTCATAAGATTTTATTTCATACTAAATGTCATTTTTTGCTCTCATGCATAATTTATTGTTGTTTTTTTTTGTTTTTTTTGCTGATTTCTGAGGGGGTCAACAGGGCAGCAAAGGGTTTCCAAGCACATTCCTCGTGTGTGTGTGTGTGTGTGTGTGTGTGTGTGTGTGTGTGTGTGTGTGTGTGTGTGTGTGTGTGTGTGTGTGTGTGTGTGTGTGTGTGTGTGTGTGTGTGTGTGTGTGTGTGTGTGTAATCTCACTTCACAGCTCCGGAGCATTACAAGCCTTTTGTCATCCCGGTTTACGCGGGGATAAATCCTCTTTCACATGGAAGCAACTCATTCTGTTTTTCTATTTCAACAGCAAGACAATAAATAACGACAGAAACCAAATCAGAGGAAAAAACTAAAATAGTCGCTAGATGTGCCAAGCCTGTGAAACAGGAAACACTTTAGTTTGGAAGAGTTCAGCCAATTTAACAGGGGAAATTGTGGGCTTATTTTGTGATAATCTTGCCATTCAAATGTGTTTTAAGACTTTGAATGACTCCACTGTCTTTGAATCAAAAGCACACGCAGACATGCTTTCATAGTCCCTTTTTTTAAAATCACTTAAAAATGGAAATTTATAAATACTAATCTCTGCACTGTATATAGAAAAAAAATTAAATATGGAGGTATACCTGTGTGTTAACATTTAAGGACAATTCATGTGTGAATCAGAAGAAATCAGTGCGATGTGTGGGTGTGATGGTGAGAAGTCACCGTGACCTTTGACCTGCACATCCCGACGCCACGCGGCTACGGCGGCGGCTACGGCGGCGGCCCGTCACCCCATCGCCTGGCCACCTTTATTTCCTTTCTCAGTATCTGGAAGCTCGTTTTCATGCACTTCGTTGACCATTTCTGTGCTCTTTCTCTAGATGTCCGCGCATTGGTGTTCAACTCGGAGTTGGATGACTGTACTGTTAGTAAAGACTGTGACGTTAGATGTTTTCTCGTGGCATGGACATGCATTAATATAGCCTCATTGCCTCCAAACTTACTTTTCTTTCACTTCTTTATTTTTCTACCACTCTTGACTGTCTTGCTGGATCAACCTTTTCATTTGTATGTGCAGTACTGCTAAACCTCCCACGCTTACAGCGTTATGCTACTGATATTAGAGACTGTAGTCTTTGAGTTGTTGTCTATTTAGTTTGTGATGAGCTTTCAATCATGTCTTGAAGCTAATACTTGTACCAACATTGCTTACTCTAACGCTCTTATAGAAAAAAGAAAAAAAAAAAGATGCTTTCAGCTTTCTCCTCGTAATAGTCTTTTGTACTTTCACTACGGATGCTTAGTATCAGGCTTTAAATCAAATCTGTTTTGTACATTCATGTGCCAACAGCTTGAAGTGGCTTATTTGACCTGTACGATCAAATTTGCTTGCATAAATAAAAAATCACTTGTGTACTTGTTAAGAAATATGAAAGGTTTTCTCGTGTCCACTTTGTTTCCACCTCAGGAGGTTAAAACGGAGGAGGATTGTGTCACGCGGGGTAAATTAAGTTTTTAAGTCATGTCAGGAAATCTTGAAAAGAGATCCATTTGATATTACGGATATATTTAATCTCGTTTCAGTCAATGGTAAAATCCACAATCTGAACCAAACATCAGATTAGGATGAATTCCCATAATACATTTATTCCAAAAACACATTAATTTGTCCTAAATGCATTAAACAGCACGTTAAACAACACATTATAAAGTTAACTTGCTCATCTTTTAACATAATCATTGAAATATATATAAATATAAAACATGTTTCTCATTCATATGCAACATGAAGATAAAACTAAAAGGATGGTTTTATATGGAATAATGATTTTTTTATCCAAATATACTTGTACTTACTTATCAATTCCATATATAACTACAGAACTGAATAATGAGGCTGTTTCAAGCTTTTATTTCTAACAAGCCACTTTCCTACAAAAGGACTTGAACCAGGAACTTTGTCACTGTGAGACAAGACTGAACCACTTCTCCACCAGACAGTTAGAGTCTCAGCTGCAAGGGAAATTAAGCCTTTGTAGTTTGAAGTCATTGTACAGGACATGATTCATGGGTTCATTATATAATGTAAAGTTCTTAATGTACAAACAACCTGCTGACTGATGTTGATGATCTTATGAAGCTGCATCATTCCAAAGCTGATTTTAATGGTTTAATACAGAACCAGAGGTCAAGCACACTCAAACAAGGTCAGAATTATATATTTTCTAATACAGTATATAAATTTAGTAGTTTGATGACGTTCCCCTGTGAAGGAAATTCATTGTTTTCGGAGGAAAAAGGTATTTTTACCAGATATCTCTTTTTATTTCTCTGAATCCATTTAAATAAAGTGAGAAATGTTTTACATACTTTTGGTGGAAGGATATCTTTATGGCTCGCATAATCATTTCAAACTGAATCATTTCAGTTTTCCAGCTCTGATGTACATCGTGCCACTAGATGTCCACCTTTTGGTTTGATTATTGTAACAAAAGCAGCTTTGGAATCCAAACTAAGTAATAAATATGGATATAGACACATACATTTAACACATAATCCAGCTTCAGTAATTAAATTAAATATCACACACACACACACATATATATATATATATATATATATATATATATATATATATATATATATATATATATATATATATATATATATATATATATATATATATAAATAATAGTAATTATTTTACACAAAAATACCTTTGTATAAAATAAATTTAGAAAAGACAAAACAGTGCTGAGGGCAGGGAGGGGGTTGTCCTCATTTACATGGATTTGGTCGACATATATATATATATGTGTGTGTGTGTGTGTGTGTGTGTGTGTGTGTGTGTGTGTGTGTGTGTGTGTGTGTGTGTGTGTGTGTGTATATATTACTTATGCCACAAAGAAGTCTGACTTAATAAATCCTCTCATAATCCAAAATAAGCTTTAATGTGTGTCTATGACAATGCTCTTGAATTAGAACAACATCTAACGACATTAAAACCAACCAAGAAGCAAACCCGGTGCAGAAAACGTGAGAAGTTCTTCCCCTCCAGCAGCCGCTGGTCCATCCAACCAGGTAATAAATCATATCCCAGATTACAGGTTGCACCCTGGTGCCAGACGGAGCTCCCTCACCTTCCTCCAGCTCGGCCTTCAGCTCAACACACTTACATTCAGGGAGTTTCCTGCATCAGAGTCCAAAGAAAGAAAAGAAAAGAAAAGAACTTGATTTTGGAAGCAGGCTGACAAACCGCACTGCTGGAGGCCAGAGAACCGTGGGTCAAGCAGGCCTGGTTTGTTCTAGGAAACCAGGTTTGAATGTTTTTTCAAGCGGCTGTGAGCGAGCAGAGCGGCCGGCTGAATCTGAATGGATGATCTGAGGTGCGGCCTGCTCACGTGAGGGAAACCAGTCCAGATTTAGATCATTGGAGCCTCTCAGTGCCACGCTGCCTGGCGTGCATTGACCCTGTCAAACCTAGGAAATCCTGCAGTAATCCCCTCCCCGGCAGGCTCAATCTGACGGCTCACCTGGACTGTAATTAGATCCTCAGCCCTGCGTCGTCGCCTCTTATGGACTTCCAAGGCTCCTCTCTTTGTCATCCATTTGTTTTTCTTGGAAGAAATTATTCTTCGGGCTCCCAATGACTCCGGATGTCTCTTGTCCTGATTCCTCCTCCATGTGAGCATTTGTGGACGCCTCCGGTGACAACATGCGTCGACTCCTCTGTGTGCATGTGTTCCTGTGCTGCCTGAGCCTGGCTCGACCTTTCTGTCCGTCCCAGTGTACCTGTGTCTTCCACGGACACACCGACGGGACGGGAAGCAGGTAAATAAACCAATTTAATCTCCTGTATTGTAGAATCAGAGCGTGAAATGGTTATTTCAATTAGTCATGAGTTTTCCCACTTTAGGTCACCTCCGGTAGCATCAGATCAAATAGAACAAATGAAAAGTTTCCTGTGACTTTGTGGTCAACCACTTCCTATTAATGAGGTAATGAGGCCCCCTGCAGAGTAATCTGTGTTATATCAAAGGAAAGGAAAGTGTACGCACCTAAAAAGTTAGATCTAATCTTTCCTGGGGACTATCTAAATGCTGGCTTAAGAAACATTGGGGCTTCGCCCAATGAGAATGAATGAAGACCAAAGTGCAGGGCGACCGCAGCGGCGCCGATCGAGCGGCGTGCCACAACATCTCTTCTCTGGCCTTTAGCCAAAAGTTTCTATCTGAGAAAGACCTGATTCCACTTTGCTCCTCAGCCTGACCAGTACGAAGCCTCCACAGCTCAGATTAAGAAAGTGATGATATCCTGCAAAGTAAACTCCAGATGGGAGTGAAATGCACACGACACAGTGACCCTGACGATGCAGAAAGCAACAAGCCCGTAGTAACCAGATATTATTCTCTTATTGCTATAATTGGCTGTGGTGGAACATTTGTCCGTCACCTTGAGCAGCTCCGGTTAATTCAATATTCATAAAGACGGTGATTCTCTCTGGCCTCAGCATCTGGGAGTGGCTGCAGGCGCCAACAGCCATGGTGTGTGTGTGTGTGTGTGTGTGTGTGTGTGTGTGTGTGTGTGTGTGTGTGTGTGTGTGTGTGTGTGTGTGTGTGTGTGTGTGTGTGTGTGTGTGTGTGTGTGTGTGTGTGTGTGTGTGTGTGTGTGTGTGTGTGTGTGTGTGTGTGTCTCCATGGAAACGGGTTGTTGTTGTTGTTCAATGTGTTTGATTTGGTTGTTTTTCAGATCTGTGCTCTGCAACGACCCCGACTTGTCCGACATCCCCGTCAACGTCCCGGTGGACACCATCAAACTCCGTATCGAGAAAACGGCGGTACGGCGGATACCAACGGAGGCGTTTTACTACCTGGTGGAGCTTCGGTATCTGTGGATTACCTACAACTCCATCACCTCGGTGGATACCGGAAGTTTCTACAACCTCAAGGTGCTCCACGAGCTCCGGCTGGATGGGAATATGATCTCCATGTTCCCCTGGGAGTCGCTCAAAGAAATGCCCCGGTTGAAAACACTGGATCTGCACAACAACAGACTGAGCAGCGTTCCCACCGAAGCCATCCCGTACCTGCTCAACATCACCTATTTGGATTTATCCAGCAATAAATTGGCTACCCTGCCCTCCGAGCTGATGGATATCTGGCCGCCCTTTAATGGACAACCCGTCTCCACTAACGCCTCCCAGAAAGTTGTATTAGGTAAGAAGGAAAAGCTCCGGCTCTGAAGGACATCAATCATATCTAAGATGCTTGTTATCACATCGGGTTTTCCATCATCTGGTGCTTCTGGGAAGGTTTCATGCTCAATGTTCTGATTAAATCTACTGTAGATTAAAAGAAGATTATTATTTGAACTCAACGTGTCATGATCAGTTTCCAGCCCTCATGAGTCAGTGTCAAAGGTCAAACCCAGGTTGGCAGTTATACATTCAGAAAAATAACCATAATCCAACATAGATTACAGCAACTACAAACTAGCTGCACCTAATGGAAAAATATAGATTTGTTCTCTAAGGAATTCAACTTGATTAGCTTTTGAAAATAGATAAAATTTATATTGAATAGAGTTTTTAATGCTTGACTTACATGATAACGATAAATGTCTGAAGTTTATTTGACTTAAAAATCTGAATACTAAAGACCAATAACATGGTTTATGCCACATTTTGGTGAATTGAGTAAACTCATAATCGACTCTTGTGGTTGGAAGAAGCAACATTTTTTCAAAGGTTTAGTTGTGGTTAGATGAAATACTAGAAAATATGAGTATTATGAAATATTTAGCTGATAATTTTATGCAGGATTCTGGTTTAAAACATTCAAGGATGAATGAAACCATACAGCTGTTATCAATAAGCAGAAGCATCTTATTTATATATAAAAGGAGTTTGATTTTCCTTTTTTGATGAAATGTTTCCTTAGTTTTCAGTCTGAGAGGAGGAACGTCTGCAGAGGCGCTCCGAAGCAACACATTGACACAGGAAGTGACGACGAGCACAGGAGAGCACAGAAAAGCTGTTTGAATTGGTTTAACTGGACAGCAAATACAAGTGTGAGAGATGCTGATGATGTGGAAACACATTTTGAATAAGTAATGAACCACGCTGACCTACTGTAGTATAATCTGTAGTATAATCTGAAATATTGGCACAAGTGGAAAAAAGGCAGAGGAGAGGACTTCTCTGTTTCTGCTGTCTGGTTTCTCTGCATGTCAGCTGGAGCTCCAACGTTTCAGGTGTGGTTTAATCCATCACCTTGTTTCGATTAAGCTGGAGCTAATATAAACTGAGAACTAGGTCAGACGGCAGTATTACTCCACGTGACCGAGGGAACACGCACAAGTTCACACTCTGTCGTTCAGGTTTTTATTTACTATCAGGTACTGTTGGAAGCATTCTTAGTGACACTTTGCTTGTATTCTGATTGTCTCCATGTTGTGGGGGGATATTTCTTGATAGGCTGCGTAAGGACAAGCGAGCTTATCCATCCCAAAACGATGTGGCCGTGCACCGGAGGGAGAAACAGGATTAGATGTTTGGAGAATAACAGGCCAAACACAATCCGACTGATAAACTCTCAAAGCTCCTCTGTTATCATATAGTGCAGCCATAATCTAGATACCATCTGAGCAGGAGAAGTTGAGAATATCACTTATAGCTGTAAGTTTTTATTACAATGTGTAGAAATCCACACAAATGTTGGTTGTTAATGGAAAAGTCTCTTTGCTGTCGATGCTCATGCTACCCAAAGAAAGAATAAGTTACCACGAACTGGAGGCAGGCTGGAGGAAGCTTAGGTGCTTTTCCACTGTTAAGACAAGATAATCTGGTTAAAGGGATTTGTTTGCACTGGTACATGTGCTTAACCTATTGTATGTACTAGGTGTTCACACTAAGTTGAAAGGGAAACTGCCCTGCCTCTTTTTGACAGGTTCATTTCCAGAACGCTGGACTTTTTTCTTTTTTTTTTTTAAATCACAGTGACACTTAATTTTCCAGGATTTATTATTCCTTCTTTAATTAACAGGCATGCTTGACCGTAATAATGTCAATAATGGTCTCATGTTCTCTTCTTCAGGCCTGCAGGACAACCCCTGGTACTGCGACTGTAAAATCTCCAAACTGATCGAGATTTCCAAAATGTCGGTGACCCCGGTGGTTCTGATGGACCTGTTTCTGACCTGCGCCGGGCCGGACAATCTGGCCGGCGTCCTTTTCCAGCGTGCCGAGCTTGATAACTGCGTGAAACCGTCGGTGATGACGTCCGCAACCAAGATCACGTCTACTCTGGGGAGCAATGTCCTCCTGCGATGTGACGCCACAGGACGCCCGACGCCAGCACTCTACTGGACCAAGACCGACGGCTCCTCGGTCAACAACACAGGTAGAACATGAGGACTGGGAGGGTTTTCAGCTTTTTTTAAGACTTTACTTTCAGTAATATGAATGTACATAATAATAATAATAAAAAATGGAAATTATATAGAGCTTTTTTATGCACTCAAAGACGCTTAAACATACAATTATTTAACTGAAGAGAAATAAAACTAAGTTAACACAGCAAAGTTCTCCAGTGAAAATCCTAAACTTTATTTATTGATATTCATACATAGATTTATCTGATTTTCAAAAGACAACTTAGACACGTTTCTAGACAACTTTATTTATTTATTTATTGATATTCAAACAGAATAAAAAAAGAGAAACATCCCAAATGAGTGTTCCAGGGTTCACTCAACACAAACTGCAGTTTTACAATCTGTGCATTACATGTCTGAAAAAGGTGTTAGGAAGAAGTGTAACTTTTTTAATCCTACCTCGTTACATCTTTATCATTGCAAATCAAACTAAAGATACTTAAAAAAAACTTCTTAATTTAGGTCAATGTTGTTTAATCCTACAAAACAGCGCTAAGCCGCGGCCCGACATCAACGACATCGACTCTCACTACATCGTTTTCAAAGTGTTGCTGTTTAAATGAAAAACTTTTCTGAAATGAAAATGCAACAACAAAGTCTGGTGTGTAAACTGGGTCTATCACTGACCCTTTGTGCTCCACTTTGATTCACAGTACAAGAGTCTCCTGGAGATGGGATCCGCTGGTCCATCATGAGCTTGCATGGAATGTCACACAAAGACGCAGGAGACTACAACTGCAAAGCAAAAAACGTTGCCGGTGATGCCGAAGCCACCATTTCTGTCTCGGTTGCCGGGACGATGGGCACAACCATCCCTCCGCTGATACCAGCCAAAGGAACTGGTCCGACCAGCCTCGGCACAACATTGATTCTCCAGACCGACGTATCCGGCCCGCCTCCCGTCGTGTCCACCTCGGCGCCGAGGACTTCGACACTGACGGTCATGACCAGGAAACCAAAAACGACTCCGAGCGCCGGTTTACAGAAAGGATCCTTCAAGCAAAGCAAACCTCAGCAGGGGGGCAACGGGCGGAAGCTTGCAGCAGATGAGAAGAGCAAGAAAAGCGACGTGTCAAAGTCCGTCAAAGACCTGAAAGTCGTGGAGGAAACTGCTGACAGTGCAGTTTTGCTGTGGACAGCTGACGGGTTACCCAGCGACACGCCTCTTACGGTTGTATATTTACCGTACGGTGACGAAGACACAAAAAGGACGGTGGAGACAAACGCCGGAAGCGGAAAAGTGCTCCTGGACGAACTGCTACCCGGGATGAGGTACTCCGTTTGCCTCGTGGCAAAAGGCAGCGATGGGAAAGATCCCTGCGCCGACTTTTACACGCTGGACAACATGGAGGACGGAGGACAGAACCAGCTCTTCATGATCGTCTCCGGCATCGCCTGTGCTTTGGTTCTGCCTCTCATCGCCCTGCTGCTCTACAAGATCCTCGCCCTCTACTGTAAAGGCCACAGCGCCTCGCTGGATGACGAGGAGCTGGAAAAAGAGAGCTACGTCAAATTTGAGACGATCTCAATGAAGCAAAGAACTCTGAACTCGCACCCGACGGAGCTTTGGGCGCGGAGGCCGACCCACGACTCGGAGCGAATGCTGCTGTGCTCCAGGTCGAGCATCGACTCACAGATGACCTACAAGAGCGACAGCTCTCGATCGGAGTATCTCTGCTGATGGCCGACTCTCTCACACGCAGAGCCAGTTATTTCAGTCACTCATCATAATGCCTTGAATTACACTGGGAAAATTTTTAAAACTTGGACACCAGATTATTTATGTCTTTACAAATACAGTATATTGATGCACTGAACTGAACAGAAAAGATTTCTAGAATAATGTAGGGAGGTGTAATTACCACAACACACTTCTAGTCTGATATTTGTATTCATGTCCTTACGATCTGGAGCCTTATATCTAATAAAAAAAGGAATATATGGTTGTCACTATAGCGCAGCACCTTTGTGGGGCTTTAATTGGTTCTAAGCAGAGAGCCTGTCAGTGAACTCGCTGTGGCGAACGTCATTATACTCAATGCCAAAGTTGCAAAGTGTCAGTTATCAATATTGTGGTGTGTTATCAATAGTGTGAGAAACACCCCCATCACGTTGACCACATTGCCTTACAGGACATGAACGTACTGTCAGACTTTCCCATGAACGACGTAACTCAACATGAGAAAAGTTGCCACTTTATATGATGATTGTGTGTAAATAATTGTGCATAAATGAAGTTGTACGCGTGTTTTTAATAAAGTGAATAACTGTCGATTTGTGATCTATGCAAGTCGGGTTTGTCGGGAGCCGATGGAACGTCCAACATTACCAATAATCTACATGTTTCCGGACTATGTGAGGAAGACATATACACAGGGAAAACATGCAATCTTCACACCGAAAGGGACTGAACTGGGTCGGTGTATTTCAGTCCAGTACTGCAGTCCAGTGGAGAATCAAGTAGAGACGGGATAAACAATAATCCAACAGAGCCATTTGAAAACAATTGTTAATGCTGAATAGTTTTGTAACGTGGTGTGTTTAGCTCTGGTAGAATCACGGGTTAACCTCAAATACATGTTTTTCCACTGTGAGGGGAAACTGGAGTACTTGAGGAAAGAAAACACATAAACGCCCCCAACAGGTTTCAAACTAAGGCGACCTTCACTCTGAACTTTTAAAGAGTTATATCATATAAAATCCCTTCCTAAAGGTTCTCCAGCAGTACTAATCGTCCCCATACCTGGACTGACGTCCCAGAAGTGAAGACAGTCTGTCCTCTCTGTCCCTGGCTTGTTCCAGGTTATAAAAAGTGTGTTGCTCCAAGCAGCCAATCAGAAATCAAACCCTATATAGTGTCATCGGGGGTTTAGCCAATCCCAATCAAGGTAGGCCCTCCCTGTGACTCCTCCCACAATTAGGCAGCTCTGCTCTGGCACATGGCACCACCAGAGGAAGTACTTCCTCCTCTTCCCAAGATGGGCATGTGTGGGCGGAGCCAGTCCAACTCACATAGACACAGCAGATTCTGAATGTAGCTCCTATGATCCAATATTCAAATGAGGAAAATCAAGGAGGAGCTAGAAACTTAGAATACTGAAGTTTTCTGGAGCAACCAGACCAGGAGGAGGAGGAGAACAGGAGGAGGAGGAGGAGGAGGTGAACAGGAGGAGGAGGGGGAGAACAGGAGGAGGAGGTGAACAGGAGGAGGAGGAGGAGAACAGGAGGAGGTGAACAGGAGGAGGAGGAGATGAATTGGAGGATAGGAGAAGTTTAAAACTAACATAAATAAAATGAATACAAAAACACATTTTGTTGTGATAAAGACCAGAAAATACTACTTTTGCCTTTTCAGAGATTATTTAACAATAATCAAAAGAAAACATAAAGAAAAGATTATTGTTAAATATGAAAACCAAAGTAGGTGTCAGGGATTACTGGTTACTCATTACCACTGTAACTTAAACACTTGTTTGAGTTACAGGAGCCAACAAGTCTCAGGGACACAGACGACCTGACAACCAGAACACACAGGAGACGCCCCAATATGAAGCACAGCCACCAGGTGCAGACAATCACTCACTCAGGCACAGGTGAAACACCTCAGAGCAGCAATCAGACATGAGGAGGGGAGACAAGCAGCCTGAAATCACAGTCAGAATATCAGAATAACACAAGATTCTAAACATGAACTATGATAGTAGAAAAAGCTAAAGCTAACTTTTGAAATTCTCAATTTTCAAATGATTTCCACCAGCAGGGGTTTCTGCCTCAGGTCCTGGAGGCCCCAGCCCTGCATGTTCTCCACGTCTCCCTGCTTCCACACAGCTGATTGCACTGAGCAGCTTGTTGTCTGGCTTTCTGCTGAACGTGGTGATGAACCATCAGGACATTCAGGGGACGGAGACATGGAGAACGTGCAGGATCTTCTGTTTTAAAGACTTACATCGGATTTGTTTCCAAATATCCACCGTGAATCAACCTTTTCTGCTCGACCTGCTACAATCAGCACATCTGCTGATTTGAATACGGATCCATCCATATTAAATCCAGATTATAAAGCTGTGTACCAAAGAGAATGGTTGGACGATTGGTTAAGAGGTGAGGCAGAGAACTTCCTGACGTGTTGCAGCCAGAGCAGAGCGTTGTGATAGGACTCAGAGGATTAGGCCCCTCCTACACCACAATGTTTCAAGTGAAAACGCATCATTCTGAGAACAAAGTCCATCTTCATGGAAACGACAGAATCCCCGTAATATATGTTGTTTTCTCGTTGGGCCGCTAGAGGGTGCTGTTTTGCATTTTCACTTGAAATCATTGCAGTGTAACCAGGCCTGACCGTCACAGGCAGCACTCCAGACGACGCTTCAATCCGACAGTTTGTTTACAATATCGTCTGATTGGTTCATTTCTTCCCAATGAGAATATTGTCTTTGTTTTGGTCCTGAGAGGACCCTGTTCAGGAAGTTCTCTGGTGTTAGGCCTCCGTCAGGATGAACCAACCGAACATCTTCTGTTTTTCTACATTTTTAACCAGCAGATGTTGGAATTAACGTCTGAAAACACACAAGGCTGCCTGAGTGACGCTTATCGGACAATAAACGTCATCATGACACAAATGAGTCACAAATTCCTTCTCATGCCACTGATTTTCACTAAACTGAAAAGTATTATGATACAACTACACACACACACACACACACACACACACACACACACACACACACACACACACACACACACACACACACACACACACACACACACACACACACACACACACTCTCTCTCTCTACCTGATGAGTCAAATCCACGTGTGACTGCCGTCCAGCTCGCAGGTCACCTGAAGACAAATTAAAGACGTTCTCATTGGTGGGAAAAGGTCAGCGCCCTTCAGACTGTGGACATTAGTCTGGAGACAAAGGAGACGTTCAGCAGCATAAATCTTCTGCGCTCTCCGGCCGGGTGACGTTGTTTCCCCACAATATCCCAGTCAGGGCGGTATGAATAGAGGTTGTGCTTCCTGGCCTCTGTTGGTTGTTCTCCTTGGTAAAAGGAGGACAAACAATTCAGGGATAATCGGCTCCACTCCTAAAGCGTTTTCTATAAATTACACATTCTACTAATTCTCCCTGGGAGCCAGATGAACTTCGACAGGAGACAGTCGGACACACAACACCCGACATAAGGCAGCCCATTGTGTGTGTGTGTGTGTGTGTGTGTGTGTGTGTGACGATCATGGCTAGGATTTACTGTATGTAAGTTATGAACGGTTTAATAGACTGAGGAGCTCAGGTTCATTTAAATCCAGTCAACACAGAAAATATTGTATATTCTGTGTATCAGCCTTCATTTAAGGTCAGTCTCCCCCCTCTCCCTCCCAGACACAACGCCGTCACACACACACACACACACACGCACACACACACACACACACACACACACACACACACACACACACACACACACACACACACACACACACACACACACTCATCCATCTCCAGCCACAAAGGACACAGGTCAGGGGTGGAGAGAACAAGGGTCTGATATGTTATTATGTACGGCCTTTTTTTCCGGACCTGACTCATTTCTTGCATTTTGTCCACATTCTGCTTGAGAAGCCGCCTGCAGCTTCAAGAAGATCTCGCTCCAGTCCTGGACCAGCAAGTGCAAAATTTACCACAAAGGTGTCAGGAATTTCAATCTTTGCCTCCAAAACAGCCTGGCAGCCCTGGGGCCCACAGCCGGGAGCCACTGAGAGCCCACACACACTTTGTTTTTGGTTTTTTCTTCTTGAGAGAATCACCATCCTCGGCTGAAGCATCTTCCTTTATGTGAAGCTCCACCGAGCCTGAGGCAAGGATGCTGGGAGTCCATGAGCAAACGCTGCGTGTTCCGGGGGGATTCTTGTGCGCTCGCGCCGACAGTGGGAATGCCTGAAACAGAGTGAATCTACAAAACACAGGATTATGTTGGCGGCGGCGATCACTGCGGCTCTGATGTGCCTGGTGGTGCAGAGCGCCGGAGCGTCGGCGCAGTGCTGGGACGAGCGCCGGTCCAGGGCAGGGAGGAACAGCAGCTGTGTGGGTGAGTGACCTTCTTCAGCTATGGCACACACAGTGTGTGTGTTTATTCATTTAATTAAAACTTTCTTTTATCTTATTATTTTTAACACGGAGAAACACCAATAATCCCTTCAATCCCTCGTAATCCAAAAGCTTTAGTTTCTCAGTATTTCCTCAAATCATTACCGCCTCCGTGATTATCATCATATCTGGACTTGTGTGTTTGGATTAGATAAGATCGGACTTTATTAATCCCACATGAGGAAACTCAGCAGCTCAGCGTTACACAAATACTTAAAGACAGGATAGTTTCACACAAAAGACTAGACTATGTATGTATAAAGAGATAATTATATAAATATACATGAACATATGGAAATAAGGGGGGAACTATTCAGTGGTATTAATATTTACAATATTTGCAGTACAATCGTGCCAGGACAGTGGTATTTAACAACAAATATGTTCATTTATTGAATATGTCAATGTTTAAAGCTATTCCTCTACATTAAGAGTGACAAAAACTTTTAGCGCTGGAGCCGCGAGCAACAGATTCATCTTTGTAAAATAGAGCGAGAACAAATTTTAGATTTAATCTTCAAGCTTTTTCTTTGTTGTGGCGCCGAATTTCTGTGATGAAAATGTTTCTACTGTCACAAAAACCAAACAATTACCACTGATAATGACTTTATTGAAACTTTCTGGTGCACTGAAGGCTTTAACTGTTGCATTGTGGGTATTTTTACAAACTTCCCCCTGACAGCACGGCTTTCAGGCTAATGCTAGTTTGATAGCTTTTAGGTAAAGTAAAGGATAGATTTTTATATTGACACAAACATGAACTAAAAGATGAATGAAGGCGCGTCCAGTCAAAATCTCACTAAGAAGTTACACATTAGGTTTGTAAATGAGTTTTCCTGAGACGGGTGAACGAGGCGCTCTGCCGGGTTCAGACATTGACTGCTGCAGCTGGCGTGACTCCGCCCACTCATTCTAAAGCCGTTTTCTACTTCATAATGTTTATCGTCTGAAATACTCCGTCCGTAAAGAAAATATTATTCCCTGAAATTTCTACCATTTTCTTTTCCCGATTGGCCGGTTGTGGGTCAGGTGTGAGTCGGTTCAGCATAGACTTACATACATAGATAGAGAACTACGTCTGTAGAATGAATAAAGTCTGATTTATGGTAGATCGTGAACAAATTAATGAAAACAATGTTTTTTAACGGCTCCAGCCGCTCACTGAGCACGGCCGACAACATCGCGTTTATTATTCATCATAAACTTGGTTTTACTTCGACCCAGTAACACGATTTAAAGACTGGTATGAAGGTGCTCTTCCTAAATCCGTTGAAATGGAGTCTCAGCACGCATTCGCCGTCCCGCTACGTCATCGTGATGATGACTATATAGGGTTAGTAACAGTAATACAACCAAGACTGTCTTTGTTTGTATCGCAGAGAAAACCTCACTTGAAAGGTTTGCTTCATCTCACAAGTATTTTTCTTGTAAAGTCAACTCTTGTTATGAAAGAGAGGTCAAAGGTCACGGAGAGCCAAGGAGCACCTTCCTCTAACTTTAATGTTTCTTCCACGGAGGTTTGATCTAACCTGTGTTTGGTCTCCGGTGGCCTAAATGAGGCGTTAAGAAGGAAATTAAAGCATTTTGGTTTTGATTTTTCTCTGAGTATCAATGTTTTTCTAGGTTATGTAGAAATACAAAAGTTGGCTGAAATAACAGAGGTATTTTTCTTCTATTTCACAGTTACATAACTCTGTTGCACGCATGATAAAGACACGATGATTTCAGTTTTTTTTTTTGATATAACCTAAATAATTATCATCAAACTCATCATATAGCATCGTGTTCTCAATGTGGTTCCCAGAAGATGAATTAAACAGGAAAGATGTGTTGCAGGACTTTTCTATAATAACAAAACCAAAGATTCCTACAAGTTATGATCAAAAACGTAGTTTATCTGTAATATCTCTTGAAATCATCAACACAGTAACTTTATCATTATATTCTATTATACGTTACGTGGGAGCAATATTTACATTTACTGAATATTTCATTGAATATTTGTGGTCATAAAGAGCACAAACATTAATTTCTTTAAATAGTTTACAGTTTCAAGAGCGAATTATATTCAACTTTTAACACTGGATAAGAATGAACCATGACTGTCCACTTTAATATGAAGCAATATCTTCATTTATTGAACATTTCATTGAATATTTGTGATCATTAACAACACAAATATTAAAAGTATTTATATCTTAAAGTTTTAAGAGTGTAGTATATTTCTATTTTCACTCTGGATGAGAATAAACTGTCACTGTCCACTTTGTTAGGTCAACTTGTCCTGTAAAAACTGATAGAAACAAAACAAAAAGCTTTTTAACCATTTTGTACAGAAAATTGATGGAAGTTTTAAGAACTTTAAATTTAAATGACATTTCAACAGGCGGAGACACTTTGATTTATTGGAGAGAATAAATGAATGAATGTGAATCTTTGTTACTTAAATTATTCTTTCACCTCGTCAATAATTCATTCTCACCACAAATAATAAAGCAGTTAGTTCACTGACTAAATCCAGTAAAATGTTTATTATGTCACGTATAGAGTGGAAGCCATAACCAGAGCCCCTCTGGCTCTGCTGTTAGACGAGTCATAGTTTTCACATGAGGATCATTTAAATTCCTGCTCACACATTAGGCCGACCACTGGGTGAACCTGCGGCTCCTGATTCATGGGAGCCCTCGGCCCAGACGGGCCATTGTGCTGTTTGTCTGGCGCTGCTCATTGTTTTCCTCATTCCTGGGAGTCGGAGTCGGAGTCTATGGCTGCACATCGCAGCACCTTCCTCCCCGCCGGCCGGACAGCCGGCAGTCCGGGCTTCTTCAGCAACACACACTTATTTTTCACTTCGCTGCCGAGTTCGTGGTAATCTGATGAGGCTGATATCACAGCGAACACTCAGAACCACCGCGGGAATCTTACTGCCCCGGCCTTTAGGAAAGCAGCCGTAATAATTAAGAGACGCTTGTTGCTAAGAGATGATGTTTTACCCTCAAGCAGCCGCGGCTGGTTTGAACTTCACGCCAGGCGGCAGCCAATCGGATAATTTGACAAATTGGACAACAGCAGCAGGGCGACACAAAGAGAGACGCAGGAGACGTCCAGCTGCCATAGAAAGGTTCCTCTGGGGCCGGATTCAAGTCAAACTGCGTTTTTCACACTCATTAAAGGAAGAGAAACACTCAGATAAAAAGATTCCTTATCAAAATATGAGTCATAAAAACCCCATGAGGCTGGTGTTGATTCAATCAAAAGGTTTTTCATGTTTTATTTCCATTCAAACCTTTTTATTCATCGTTTGAATCAGGGGGTCAAACACATTTCAGTTCAGGAGCCACATTTAGCTCAAGTTCATAAAAGTGCCAAAATAACCTTGAAATTTAAACTTTAGTTTTTCTTTGTTGTGCTGCTGAGAGTCCGTAAAGAGAGCGTCTATATTCTCATACAGACAATCTCAACAGAAATCCAATTTTAGTGAAACTTTCTGATGCAAAATCCAGTGAAATGTCCAGAACCCTTCTCCTGGTGCATTCTGGGAGTTTTGTACAAACTGCCGCTGCCAGCATGGCGGTGAGGTTAATGTTGGTTCGCTATCTGTCATGGCAGCGGCAGCGACGTCTCAGCTGGAGTCTCAGTGTTTTGGAGGATCGGAGCTTCTTGTTTGTAGCCAGAGTTTTAGAAATACTGAGGAACGCCGCTCATCCTCCTCCGGCACAACATGAAGACCCAAATTAATTCAAAATGGAGTCCTTCCATTAAAACACAAGTGACTGCTAAGTGTGTGTAACAAACAGTGTTGGAATTGAAATACAATATTCCCAGCAGGTGCCTCTGTTGTGTTTCACCTTCAGCTGCGCTCTTCCTCGTGGGCGTTTAGTTTGGCTGCCTTGTGCAGTTGTAGCGCCTCCTATGGTAACCTGGTGGAACTACTCACATAACCAACCAGTTCCAAAGCATTGCTTTAACTACTTTTTATTATATACACATCAGAACAATACTGACGGTGGCTGCAGCCTTGTGTTTGACACTCCTACGCAGGCCTTTCTGTGTGGGGTTTAATGAGCTCACTGGGTTTGGTTCTGCAGTCCAAAGACACTGAACTGATCCGAGGTGTGAAGGTGAAGGTTTGGATTGATTACCAGTAGGAGTCATCGTCCACCATTAAGACATAGTGTTCCGGTCATTAAAAACACAAAGATTAAAAGTATTTAGCCATGGGCAGCTGTGGCTTGGTGGCTAACTGTCTCTAAACCGGAAGGTTGCCGGTTTGATTCCCATCTCCCCGTGTTGAAGTGTCCTTGAGCGAGACACTGAGCCTCGAACTGCTCACTTTGTGGCTGCTCAAGTAGTGGAAAAGTGGTGAAATACATTTACCATTAATTTTAGATTTTACACTCTCAAATGTTTGTATTACATTTTGGTTGAAATACTAAACTGTTAACTAGGTTAACTCAGGCTGTGAAACGTGGTGCAAACACAAGTTTACTATAAAAAAGCTCTTGTTAACCACTGACATACAGAAGACGGATGGATAGATAGATCAAATGTGTCTTTTCAAAACAAAAGCGTGAGGAAGTTCCTGGAACTGCTTTGAGATGATCTGATTCCAAGAAACTTGCTGTGTGGTTAAGCACCGCAGCCTTTCCTGATATTTGGCCACGGCAAAGCCATCCACCGCCTGGGCCTGGACGGGAAGAACCACCGGAGGCTGGTGGCCGGCGTGGGAAGCTCCGTCCTGCTCGACTTCCATTTCAGAGAGGAGAGGCTTTACTGGGCCGACACTCACACCGGGGTCATCTACACAGCGTCAGTGAGAGCGGCACACAGACAGGTGATTATCGAACGGCGTCAGAGGAGTTTATACGTCTGAGGTTTCAGGAGATTCATCAATTCCTTCTGCATTTTCTCTTTCAACACTTTGAAAACTCTGGTTGGAATCGTCTTGCAGAAGCTGTACTCATCCGACAAGCACATCTCGGGCCTGGCGGTGGACTGGATCTGGAACAGTGTTTACTGGACCAGTGGAGAAAAGGGGGAAATCAGAACCATGTACACGAACGGAAAGAACGAGAGGACCATCCTGAGGCACCTGAACAAACCGAGCTGCATCAGCGTGGACCCCACCAGCAGGTAACGTGTTCGTCTCAACATGCTGCTAATAAAGGAAGACATGAAGAGGAAGGATGAGATCAGGGGTGGCAAACATGAGGCCCGGGGGCCAAAACCGGCCGCGAGAGGCTCCAATCCCACAAAAAGAAAACAGTCAAACTTTCAAAGAAAACACAGATTTTTATTTTTTACTAATTTCTTACAACATTGAGACCCGAGCTGAGATGTCAGTGAAGCTGAAATGAACTCCAGCGACCTGGTTGCTGTCAAACTGGCCTCAAAGCCGCGCCGTCAGGGACAGACCAGTATCACACTATTTTACTGTCCAGCCAACTCGAGATGAAACTGCTGAATGTGGCCGCTGAGCTAAAATGTCTTCTAATAATACATATTTAAAGAGTCGTTTCTCAGCATGAAGCTCAGATTGTTGCTGTTTTGTTTGACTGCTTCACCCTCTTGCATCAAGCAAAGCTGCAGAATGACTCCAACATGTCACAAAGTTCTCTGATTGAAGCGTCACAGGCGGCGTTCTGCAAAACACTGACCTGACATGTTTATCTGTGAAACAATAATCTGAACTCACCACTTTCACTTTGTGTTTCATTCATTGAGCATTTCTTCACCATGTTATGACTGATTGCATGTTCTCCTGGTGCAGAGCAGGTTTCTGTAAGAATGCAGTCAATGCGTTGCAGGTTTTTGTTCTGGCTGTCCGCCGGCACGTCTCCCAGCGTCCAACGCTCTGACGTGACAGGACAGATGAAAACAACGCTGGTTAAGACGGCAGACCAACTGAAAGCTCTGTCCATCGACCGAGAGGACAGGCGACTGTTCTGGGTGCAGTTCGGCCTGCAGGGGGAGAGTAGCATCGCCTCCTGCGATTACGATGGAAACCAGCTGCACGTGGTGGATCAGCCGCTCCGGTGGGCAAGATCACACAAACACTGATGTTGAGACGCTTCCGAGTGATTTCCAAAGTGATTATCTCTACGTGTGTCCTCATCAGGACGGAGTCTCTTGGTTTGTCGGTGTTTGTGGACCAGCTGTACTACACTGACGCTGCGTCTCGGGTCATTAAACAAGTGAACAAGTACACGGGTGGAAAAGCTCGAGATGTTAACATGAAGCAAATGGCAAAACCTCCCGTCGACATCAAAGTGGTCCATCCACTGTCGCAGCCGATGGAAGCGTCTTCATCAACCTCTCCAGGTTACACGTCCTCTGATTCTGTTCTTGTTTTGCATTCGACTCGGTGGTTGAACCTCCATTCATGCTGATCTCTCCAAACAGGTTGTGATGAACTAAGTGGAAACTGTGTGAACGTCTGTTCCAGTCTTGCAGACCGAGGCGTGTGTGAGTGTAGTGACGGCTTCTCTCTCAGCAAACAAGGAACCCATTGTGAAGGTTTGTATTCCCAACATGGAAAACAACTGATTTAACAAGCTTCTACTGTCTCGTTCTATTTTAGAAGAAAGGGAAACACTTAACATCTGAACTGTTTGTTTTTTACAATACAACTGGTTCTTACTGAGATTGTAGATGAGAAAGGTGATAAATAAAGCATTTGGACGGATGCTTTTCTTTTATCACAGTTTTCTTCTCTGTGTGCTGCAGATGTGAATGAATGTTCTCACTGGAACCACGGCTGCTCTCTGGGGTGTGAAAACATCCCGGGCTCTTATTTCTGTACCTGTCCCAAAGGTTACGCCCTCCTCCCAGACAGGAAGACCTGCAGAGGTACTGTACCTACACACTGTGGAGGATTACTCTCACTGTGTACAGACTACTTCATGTTTATGTGGAGGAAGAGTTTCAATTATAGATGAAAACTCTAAGACGCTGACATTAATACAAACTGATAAAAAGGTATATATGTGATAGAAAGGTCACAAAACCAACAAATCACTATCAAAAATGACTCTAATCTCAATATAAAGACATTTTTAATGAAACTTTCTGGAGTGAAATACGTGGGATGTCCAGGAAACTTCTACTGCCGTTTCTTTGTGCACGTTTTAACCAAATCGCCCCGACAGACAGAACGAGGTGCTTATCTTTAATAACAGCATCGCCGATATAGATAGATAGATAGATAGATAGATAGATAGATAGATAGATAGATAGATAGATAGATAGATAGATAGATAGATAGATAGATAGATAGATAGATAGATAGATAGATAGATAGATAGATAGAGAGAGAGAGAGAGAGAGAGAGAGAGAGAGAGAGAGAGAGAGAGAGAG
>NC_137629.1:34157353-34159853 GCF_963383615.2 Lipophrys pholis | reverse complement strand
ATATCTGTGTTTGCCCCGAAGGGTCTGTGCTACAGGAGGACGGACAAGCCTGCACGGGTACACAACGTCACAGCAATTCTGTTTTCCCCGAACTGGAGACAGACAGTGGAGTGACGGGACGTGTGTTGATGCAGTGTGTGTGTGTTGGCAGGATGCTCGTCTGCAGACAGAGGAGGCTGCAGTCAGACCTGCACTCCTGTTACCCCTGGTAGGTGGCAGTGTGGCTGTCATCCTGGATACCTGCTCCACCAAGACGGCCAACGCTGCACTGCAACTGGTGAGTCACAGTTTGGCAGAGCAAGCAGCCCACACCCATAAACATATGTGTGTGTGTGTGTGTGTGTGTGTGTGTGTGTGTGTGTGTGTGTGTGTGTGTGTGTGTGTGTGTGTGTGTGTGTGTGTGTGTGTGTGTGTGTGTGTGTGTGTGTGTGTGTGTGTGTGTGTGTGTGTGTGTGTAGGTCCTCCACCCTTGCTGCTGGTTGCCAATCTGGTGGATGTGAGAAGAATGAGCCCCGATGGCGGCGAGGAGGAAACCTTGGCGGAGGAGCCCAGAGGAACAATCTTAGCTGTGGACTATGATCCCGTCCACAACAATGTAAGATCATGAAAGTCTCTGTCATCTTTGCAGTTGTGTTTGTGTGCTGAAGATGCTGCATTAAATAAATAGATAAATAAAAATGTAAAAAAAACCTGTTAGTACTGGGGAGAGTCGTGGTGCAGGTATGCACTGACATCTAGTGGACAAATACTGTAACTACATGTTTCTGCTTCGAGTTTCTTTTGACTAATAAGTGATGTATTTGGAATACTTTGTATTTGAAGGTATACTTTGCCAGTACAAGCAAGAGGACGATTGAACGAGTTGATTTGAATGACGGGTCGAGACATGTGGTGGTTTCTGAAGGTCTGGGCTCTCCCGAGGGGCTGGCGATAGACTGGATCCATCACAAGATGTACTGGACCGATAAAGGGTGTGTGGCTCACTAATTACTTAAAAAAAATTATTCTATTTATTACTCCTTTTCTCTTTCTTTCTTTGACATTATTTGGTCATTCTTTGTTTTTTTTCTTTTGTCAATATACAATTTTCTTCTACTTCTGCATGGCCGATATGTGTCTTATGTATTTAAACTTCCTGTGTGTGTTTGTCTTCCAGCCTGTCGACTGTTGACTGCTGTGATTTGGTTCAATATCATAAACAAACTGTCGTGAGCAAAGGGCTGGAAAAACCAAGAGGAATTGCAGTTCATCCTCTGGCGAAGTGCGTCTCACGATGTTCCCGTCTTTAAACAGCGACAGGCGAACAACTGTGTCTCTTCGATCAGTGAACAGAATGTGTTGTATGTCAGATATTTATAGAGATAAAGTCAAAACAACGGTCTCACAGCTCTTCTCAATAAGTAGAACGAGCTGGGATCGAATCACCACAGCGTCGGTCGAGTGAAATAAAAAGTGAGTCACGCCTCATGTTATGTCAGGAAGTTGTTCTGGACCGAGACGGGATCCCAGCCGCTGGTGGAAAGTTCCTCCCTGGATGGGTCCGGCCGGCTCGTCGTCGCCGGCACCGGCCTGTCGTCTCCCACCGGCCTCGCCGTCGACTTCAGCGACGACCGCCTGTTCTGGTGCGACCAGAGGAGGGGCCTGATCGAGAGCGCCGCCCTGGACGGGTCAGATCGACGGGTCCTGGTAGAGAACCAAGTAGGTGAGGTCTGTGTGGAGCCAGCCGGCAAACAGAGAGAAGTGACTTTTCATTCTCATCATCCTCACGCTGGACGTGTTCTAAGCAGAAGAGCTCTGGGCTCGTCTCTCCGTCCAGGTCGACCTTTTGACCTGGCGGTGTTTGAAGACAGCGTCTGGATCTCCGACTGGCGGCAGCAGCAGCTGAGGAGCGTCCACAAGAGAACCGGGAAGAAGCTGCATCACATCCACAGCGTCTTGGTCCAGCCAGCGTCCCTGGTGGTTCTTCACCCTCTGGCTAAGCCAGGTGAAAACTAACTAACGGAATGTCACAGAGCGGCAGGACAGAGCAGCAGGACAGAGCAGAGCAGGACAGAGCAGCAGGACAGAGCAGCAGGACAGAGCAGCAGGACAGAGCAGAGCAGGACAGAGCAGAGCAGGACAGAGCAGCAGGACAGAGCAGCAGGACAGAGCAGCAGGACAGAGCAGAGCAGGACAGAGCAGCAGGACAGAGCAGAGCAGGACAGAGCAGCAGGACAGAGCAGCAGGACCGAGCAGCAGGACAGAGCAGAGCAGGACAGAGCAGCAGGACAGAGCAGCAGGACAGAGCAGAGCAGGACAGAGCAGCAGGACAGAGCAGGACAGAGCAGCAGGACCGAGCAGCAGGACAGAGCAGCAGGACAGAGCAGAGCAGGACCGAGCAGCAGGACCGAGCAGCAGGACCGAGCAGCAGGACAGAGCAGAGCAGAGCAGGACAGAGCAGAGCAGGACAGAGCAGCAGGACAGAGCAGAGCAATTCTGACAAAAACACTAAAAACTTTTG
>NC_137629.1:34042353-34152353 GCF_963383615.2 Lipophrys pholis | reverse complement strand
TCCTGGGGAGGATAGTAATCCTGAGGAGTTTAGTAATCCTGGGGAGGATAGTAATCCTGGGGAGGATAGTAATCCTGAGGAGTTTAGTAATCCTGGGGAGGATAGTAATCCTGGGGAGGATAGTAATCCTGAGGAGGATAGTAATCCTGAGGAGTTTAGTAATCCTGGGGAGGATAGTAATCCTGGGGAGGATAGTAATCCTGAGGAGTTTAGTAATCCTGGGGAGGATAGTAATCCTGAGGAGTTTAGTAATCCTGGGGAGGATATTAATCCTGGGGAGGATAGTAATCCTGAGGAGTTTAGTAATCCTGAGGAGTTTAGTAATCCTGGGGAGGATAGTAATCCTGAGGAGGATAGTAATCCTGAGGAGTTTAGTAATCCTGGGGAGGATAGTAATCCTGAGGAGTTTAGTAATCCTGGGGAGGATAGTAATCCTGAGGAGGATAGTAATCCTGAGGAGTTTAGTAATCCTGGGGAGGATAGTAATCCTGGGGAGGATAGTAATCCTGAGGAGGATAGTAATCCTGAGGAGTTTAGTAATCCTGGGGAGGATAGTAATCCTGAGGAGGATAGTAATCCTGAGGAGTTTAGTAATCCTGAGGAGGATAGTAATCCTGGGGAGTTTAGTAATCCTGGGGAGGATAGTAATCCTGGGGAGGATAGTAATCCTGAGGAGTTTAGTAATCCTGGGGAGGATAGTAATCCTGGGGAGGATAGTAATCCTGAGGAGTTTAGTAATCCTGGGGAGGATAGTAATCCTGAGGAGGATAGTAATCCTGAGGAGGATAGTAATCCTGAGGAGTTTAGTAATCCTGGGGAGGATAGTAATCCTGGGGAGGATAGTAATCCTGAGGAGGATAGTAATCCTGAGGAGTTTAGTAATCCTGGGGAGGATAGTAATCCTGAGGAGTTTAGTAATCCTGAGGAGTTTAGTAATCCTGGGGAGGATAGTAATCCTGAGGAGGATAGTAATCCTGGGGAGGATAGCAATCCTGGGGAGGATAGTAATCCTGAGGAGTTTAGTAATCCTGGGGAGGATAGTAATCCTGGGGAGGATAGTAATCCTGAGGAGTTTAGTAATCCTGAGGAGTTTAGTAATCCTGGGGAGGATAGTAATCCTGAGGAGGATAGTAATCCTGAGGAGTTTAGTAATCCTGGGGAGGATAGTAATCCTGGGGAGGATAGTAATCCTGAGGAGTTTAGTAATCCTGAGGAGTTTAGTAATCCTGGGGAGGATAGTAATCCTGAGGAGGATAGTAATCCTGAGGAGTTTAGTAATCCTGGGGAGGATAGTAATCCTGGGGAGGATAGTAATCCTGAGGAGGATAGTAATCCTGAGGAGTTTAGTAATCCTGGGGAGGATAGTAATCCTGAGGAGGATAGTAATCCTGAGGAGTTTAGTAATCCTGAGGAGTTTAGTAATCCTGGGGAGGATAGTAATCCTGAGGAGTTTAGTAATCCTGGAGAGGATAGTAATCCTGAGGAGTTTAGTAATCCTGAGGAGTTTAGTAGTAGACTCAGTTCATGAGCCAAGTGTAGAGGATAGAGGGAAAGAAGTAAAGTACCCTAAGGTAGTTAAAGTACGTGCAGGTTTTACCTTCAGACTGTGCTGCTCCCTGTCAGACCAGCAGGAGTGCCAGGCCCTCCACTGTGGTGTGAACGCTCACTGTCTGCTGGACGCCGGACAGCCCAGGTGTCTGTGTCAGGAAGGCTTCGCAGGCGACGGACGCTCCTGCGCCGGTGAGTTCTCCTCCTGCTGGAACCCAGAAACATGAGACGGTGTGAAGCCGGCTTCAGGGACTCCATGATAGGGAACCTTCTTTATCTGCTGTGTGTTTGAGGGGGCAGGCCCAGGGTCGTCTGAGATACAGAAACATTCCAGGCAGAGGTGTCCTGAAAGTACAGATCATTTTATACTAGAGATAAACATTAATGAGAAAAGCTGCAGTTGAGATGTTAAAAAAAGAAACGTAACTGGTCCAATAGTTTGTTTTATCATGAAACACGGAGGGTTTTAGGAGGAATCAGAAAGGTACGTCATCCTCACACACATTTTCATTTTCTCTATAATTCGATATTGACGAGTGCAAGCTGGAGATGCACGACTGTGACAGAAACGCAGAATGTCAAAACACAGAAGGGAAATATTTCTGCAAGTGCCACGAAGGATACGACGGCACCGGGCAGGCCTGTGGAGCTGAGCGGGCCTGAGGAGCTGAGCAGGCCTGTGGAGCTGAGCAGGCCTGTGGAGCTGAGCGGGCCTGAGGAGCTGAGCGGGCCTGAGGAGCTGAGCGGGCCTGAGGAGCTGAGCAGGCCTGAGGAGCTGAGCAGTGCCCAACATGGCTGGACCAACAACTTTACTGCCGTCAAACCAAAACAAAACATACATTTGATTCACTGTGCTGGTGAAGGAGGGTCCAGACTATAATGTCATCAAATAGTAAAATCACAGTCACTGAGAGAATAAATCAACATGACAACTATAACATCCACGATAAGTACTCTGGAGGAGTAAACTGCACAGAAATAACAAAAATAAAGTGAAAGTCAGTCCACTTTAGGCCTCTGAACACTTTATAGTTCAGAGGCCACATACAGAGCAACCTCATCTCATCAGGTCGGACCGGTAAAAAAGAGCCATAATAACCTTTAATTCTAAATGAGAAGGTTTTTCTTCTAGAGGCGTTCGGGGTTCCAGGAGGAACAGTTTGATATTTTCACAAAAACCAAACAATTCTTCTGAAAAATGACTTTAATCTGAATAAAAAGCGACTGTAATGAAACCTTCTGGAGTAAGGTCCAGTCGAATGTCCAAACAAACGTCTCCTCAAGCTGTTGCATTCTGGGTGTTCTGACAAACTGGTGTTTGGACCGTCTGCTTGCTGGTTTGGAGACTGAATGGAGCCTCTTGCAGGCCCACAGACCCACGGGCCCACAGACCCACGGGCCCACGGGCCCACGGGCCCACGGGCCCACGGGCCCACGGGCCCACAGACCCACAGAACTTTTAACACCCGACTCAATACTTTATTAGGAAAATATCCTCATAATATCAGAAGAATTTTCCTTTTACGCTCCTGGCCAGACCTGATACTGATCTGATAACCTTCATCAGATCATCACCAGGTCTTACATCACCGGTCATGAAGTGTTGAATGACGTCACACAGACAGGAAACACACTGATCTTCTGCCTCCGTCCATCAGAAGAGGTGGAGACGCCGCCGTCATCCTGGGCGACCGCCGGCCCCCCCGTCCAGGTCACCACGCGGCGCCACGACGGCCATGATGGCGTGGAGAGCTGCCCCGCCACGCACGACACCTACTGCCTGTACCAGGGCGTCTGCCTCTACTTCCCCGAGATGGAGTCGTTCGCCTGCAAGTAAATCAACAAACTCTCTGCTTCACACATTTAACCTGAAGATTCTCACTGTCGACTTCCTCCGACTCCGAACAGGGAAACACAGATTACATTATTATTATTATTAATGTGGTTTTATACGTTTCTTATTGTTAATGCTCACATACAGTTTGTATTCCAAAGGAAGGACAAGTAATAATTATGGGGACCTAAAGGGTCTGCAGGAGACTGTCCACACAGGAGGACCTCAGTCAACCAATAGGAGCTTTGCAGGACTTGGTCTTGCAGCAGAACGAGGCGCCTGAAGCCTTTTGATTGATAAATACTTTTTTAAATTCATATAAATTCATTGAAACGTTAGCAGCCATCCAGAATCAGTTCCTCCTCAGACTGACCGCTGACAAACAGCAGATGTCACTCTCGGTCCATGATAGAAGTCAGAGTGAGTCCAGGAGGAAGACCTCAGGATGAAGTCCTCCAGGACGTGTCCTCCCGCTGCCTCTGCCCATGAGCCAATGAAAAGAGTTGACGTGAGGCTGCGCCGCCTGTTGCAGCTGCGTGTCGGGCTTCCTGGGCGAACGCTGCCAGTTCAGCGACCTGGAGTGGTTGGAGCTCCAGCAGGCCGAGAAGGAGAAGAGGAGGAACGTGGTGATGGCCGCCTGCATGGCGCTCCTGGTCTCCCTGCTCTCCGCCACGGCCTGCGTCACCTACTGCTACGGGTGAGAAACCAGCAAGCAAAGAAAGTAACTGAGAAATAACAGACAGATTCTAGAGAGGAGAAGGAAGGCAGATAGAAACAGACGTACCAGTGCATTTCCACTCCATCATTATTTCATTAAATGACAGAAGAGACGTTTCTGCTCAAAACTTTTGCTGCTAAATTTACTGTCAAACACTGAATCCTGAATCCTGCCTCCTCTCATTCCAAACACTGAATCCTGCCTCCTCTCATTCCAAACGCTGAATCCTGCCTCCTCTCATTCCAAACACTGAATCCTGAATCCTGCCTCCTCTCATTCCAAACGCTGAATCCTGCCTCCTCTCATTCCAAACACTGAATCCTGAATCCTGCCTCCTCTCATTCCAAACGCTGAATCCTGCCTCCTCTCATTCCAAACACTGAATCCTGAATCCTGCCTCCTCTCATTCCAAACACTGAATCCTGCCTCCTCTCATTCCAAACGTTGAATCCTGCCTCCTCTCATTCCAAACGCTGAATCCTGCCTCCTCTCATTCCAAACGTTGAATCCTGCCTCCTCTCATTCCAAACGCTGAATCCTGCCTCCTCTCATTCCAAACGTTGAATCCTGCCTCCTCTCATTCCAAACGCTGAATCCTGCCTCCTCTCATTCCAAACGTTGAATCCTGCCTCCTCTCATTCCAAACACTGAATCCTGCCTCCTCTCATTCCAAACACTGAATCCTGCCTCCTCTCATTCCAAACACTGAATCCTGCCTCCTCTCATTCCAAACGCTGAATCCTGCCTCCTCTCATTCCAAACGCTGCGGGACGCAGGAATGTAGTAGAGACATCAAACCAAAACTCACTGGTTCGTCTCATCAACATCTAAAACTCACTCATTGACACCTCTGACCTAAATTCAATAGGAAGTCCACAATTTGCCTTTCAGAATAAGATTTTCAGGCCAAATTTAAACGGGCTTTAAACTCGGTCTCCTCTGAAGGTGAGAAGCTAATAGCTGACCGAGGAAACGCTTCTGCTCTCGACAGCTGGCAAACTGCCATTAACCTCAACGCCACGCTGTCAGCAGCAGGCTGTAAGAATACCCAGAATGCAACAGCTCCAGGAGAACTTCTCTGGATTTTACACCAGGAGGTTTCATTAGAATTGGCTTTATGTTGAAATTTGAGTCATTTTTTGTAGTAATTGTTTAGTGTTTGTGGAAAATATAGACATTTTCATCATGTATATTCTGTACTACAGCAAAGGAAAAGGGTTAGGGTTATATTAGAGATAATACATCATAAACAGTCCGCAGTCGCTTCTGCAGCAAACCAAGATCACTTCTTAGATCTTCAGGAGGATCAGTGACTTTTCCCACCTGGAGAAACAAACTGAGCTGAATCCTCAAGTTGTTCAGAGCCGCCGTCTGCGTGTGAAGCAGGTCGGTCCAGAAGTGATCCGACTGTATTTAAGGTGGAAGTGATGGACGCCTGCAGGCCACCCGTCCCCCCGTCCCCCTGTCCCCGTACTCCCGTCCCCGTCCTCCCATCCTCCCGTCCTCCTTATCCTCATCATCCTCCCGTCCTCCTCATCCTCCTGTCCTCCCGTCCTCCTCATCCTCCTGTCCTCCCGTCCTCCTCATCCTCCCGTCCTCCCGTCCTCCTCATCCTCCCGTCCTCCCGTCCTCCTCATCCTCCCGTCCTCCTCATCCTCCCGTCCTCCCGTCCTCCTCATCCTCCCGTCCTCCTCATCCTCCCGTCCTCCTCATCCTCCTGTCCTCCCGTCCTCCTCATCCTCCCGTCCTCCTCATCCTCCCGTCCTCCCATCCTCCCGTCCCCCGTCCTCCTCATCCTCCCGTCCTCCTCATCCTCCCATCCTCCCGTCCTCCCGTCCTCCTTATCCTCCCGTCCTCCTCATCCTCCCGTCCTCCCGTCCTCCTCATCCTCCCGTCCTCCTCATCCTCCCGTCCTCCTCATCCTCCTGTCCTCCCGTCCTCCTCATCCTCCCGTCCTCCCGTCCTCCCGTCCTCCCGTCCCCCGTCCTCCTCATCCTCCCGTCCTCCTTATCCTCCCATCCTCCTCATCCTCCCGTCCTCCCGTCCTCCTCATCCTCCCGTCCTCCTCATCCTCCTGTCCTCCCGTCCTCCTCATCATCCCGTCTTCCCGTCCCCCGTCCTCCTCATCCTCCCGTCCTCCTCATCCTCCCGTCCTCCTCATCCTCCCGTCCCCCGTCCTCCTCATCCTCCTGTCCTCCCGTCCTCCTCATCCTCCCGTCCTCCCGTCCCCCGTCCTCCTCATCCTCCTGTCCTCCCGTCCTCCTCATCCTCCTGTCCTCCCGTCCTCCTCATCCTCCCGTCCTCCTGTCCTCCCGTCCTCCTCATCCTCCCGTCCTCCCGTCCTCCTCATCCTCCCGTCCTCCCGTCCCCCGTCCTCCCGTCCTCCTCATCCTCCCGTCCTCCCGTCCTCCTCATCCTCCCGTCCTCCTCATCCTCCTGTCCTCCCATCCTCCTCATCCTCCCGTCCTCCCGTCCCCCGTCCTCCCGTCCTCCTCATCCTCCCGTCCTCCCGTCCTCCTCATCCTCCCGTCCTCCTCATCCTCCCGTCCTCCCATCCTCCTCATCCCACCTGAGAAGCAGCTGATTGGTTGTCGTCGTCTCGCCTCCACACTCAAGAGTCCAAACTCACCGAGCGCTGCCGCCGCCTCGGCCCGCCGCCTCGGCCCGCCGCCTCGGCCCGCCGGTTCCCCGCCGGTTCCCCGCCTGTTCCCCGACTGTTCCCCGGCGGTTCCCCGGCGGTTCCCCGGTAGAAGCGGCACGCTTTCAATTACACGCTTGGTTTAACTTGTTCTGCAGCAATTACACATAAAATAGGTCATTTCTCAGCTGCAGGATGGAGCTGCTGAGGTTTGACCTCAGAGGAAGAGGGATGGAGCCGCCAATCACCTGCACACACACACACACACACACACACACACACATACACACACACACACACACACACACACATACACACACACACACACACACACACACACACACACACACACACACACACACATACACACACACACACACACACACACACACACACACACACACACACACACACACACACACACACACACACACACACACACACACACACACACACACACACACACACAGTGAAGAGAAAGAGCTTAAAGAACACAGTGAGCTTCATGTTGGTGTTTTTTTATGTTTGATGTTGTTTTTCCTGTAAGTCTGAATCCTATCAGACATTCAAGTGTTTGAATTCAACATATTTACAATTCACAAATTAACACGACTAACTCGTACAAATTCAAATATATTCAGAGATATACACAGTACCTGCGATGCTAAAACAAACTTTGATTTACATTATTTTACCTTAATGAGCCGCATGCTTTTATTTAATCTTTACTTTTTCTCTTCTTCCCTCATTTAACTGAACTCAAATGTTTTTTTAATTTAAATTTTTGTATTGTAATTTTGTCTTGAATATAATCCAGTTTACATTTCAATAGTAAACATACACCGAAATAATAACTTTATTATGTTGTGAAGGATTTTAGGACTTAATCATCTACAGAGTTGATTTTTCTCATCTTAATTTATAGTCAAATTAATTCTAATACTCAAAAATCCCTGACTTAATTGTAATAAATCCAGTTTATTAAGAATTTCCATGAGAAATGTGATATTACTCCTGAAAATTAATGTGTTTTTCTTATAAAAATGTCCAGTATGTAGTTGAAACAGTTTGATTTTGCTGAAGTTTATTTATCTGTTTTTAATCCACAGTTTTAAGTTATGTTTATTTTGTTTTATTCCCAGAATTCTAAAAATGTGCACATGGAAGTAGTTTTTAAATATTAGGATCCAAAGACACGGCGGTGTGATTTTGAAATGTTTTTTTTTCATTGTATAAAGTCTGTAATGACAAACCTGTTTAACCTGTTTAATGTGCTTTAAACTATTAATAATCTCCTTTGTTTTCCAATTGTTTGACCTTATTGATAAAGTAAATACAGCGCCTCCTTCTGGCTGATTGGAAAATTGCACTCTCAATCTACCTGAGCTCATTTAAACAATTAAAAGTAATGCATATTATTAAATAAATTCTTATACATTTCTTATATTATTATAAGGAGTAACCATCAACTGTGATGACATCGTCTTCAGTCTAGACTCTTCTATGAACAGGTCCGTTGACCTTTGACCTCTTCCAGACCCAGTGAGTCTGACCCGAGTGTTTTGGTTCTCAGGACCAGGAAACTTTTCCACAAACGGC
The DNA here is from genome assembly GCF_963383615.2 of Lipophrys pholis. NCBI lineage: Eukaryota > Metazoa > Chordata > Actinopteri > Blenniiformes > Blenniidae > Lipophrys > Lipophrys pholis. The sequence goes on along the minus strand of NC_137629.1, from coordinate 34,144,016 downwards.
CGTCGGAGGATAACGTGAGTGAAACCAGCCTGACGGACGACGGCGCATCGGAGAGCACGACCAGCGTACCGCCGGTGACATTAAATCTAATATTATGAAAATGAACTAAAGATTGTTTTCTAATTCTAAATTTCCTTCTAAAAGTAGAAACAGTAAAAGCTGAAGTATTTTCTATTCATTCAGTTGAAAGAAAAGAAAAGAAAGGTCCTGGTTTGATATATTTCTGACTTGATTTCTGGCTCCTTTTGGACGTATACCAAATATATATATATATATATATATATATATATATATATATATATGAATGGAAAGTATATAGTTTATAGTTAAAACTCTTAATGTGACCGTCTGAACCTGCAGGTCTACATCGTGGTAGAAAATGGACTGGATGGAAAGATTCTCCCCGCCGGTCCTGGACGAGCCGTTTGTCCCTCCTGCTCCTCAGAAACAGGTCCTGTCCTCCAGACCATCCTGTCCTCTAGACCACCCTGTCCTCCAGACCATCCTGTCCTCTAGACCACCCTGTCCTCCAGACCACCCTGTCCTCCAGACCATCCTGTCCTCTAGACCACCCTGTCCTCCAGACCGTCCACTTCTCCAGACCGTCCACTTCTCCAGACCATCCTGTCCTCTAGACCACCCTGTCCTCCAGACCGTCCACTTCTCCAGACCGTCCACTTCTCCAGACTGTCCTGTCCTCCAGACCATCCACTTCTCCAGACCGTCCTGTCCTCCAGACCGTCCTGTCCTCCAGACCGTCCTGCCCTCCAGACTGTCCTGTCCTCCAAAGGTGTTAAACGTCTCTTTTCTTTTTCAGGCTCCGGTCCTGAGGAGTGTGGATCGTTCTGCAGACATAAGGACGGCTACCAGCGCTCCGTCTCCGTCTCACCAACCAACAGACCCTCCATCACTCCCGTCCTTCCAGTTCAAGCCTGTTCTTCTTTCAACCCGACAGACTCAGAGGACGGAGTCACGTCCTCCTGAGACGATCGTTTCAGAAGAAACTCCTGGACACATCAGACACACTCACACACAGATCACTGAAAATACTGCTATTCTGCCCAAATTATACTACAAGTGAAAGTACTGCTGTTGAAAACAAGACCACGTAGTGAAGTACAAGGTGATTATTGCATTTACCTGCAACAGAGGTGTTGAACACACTTTAGTTCATATGAGCCGGACCAGAACAATAGTACCACAATAACCCTTCAATTCAAACAAAGTTTTTCTTTAAGAGAATATGTGATGAAAATGTCTATATTTTTTTAAAAACCAAACATTCACGACTGAAAATGACAACAATTTCAACATAAAGCCAATTTAAATGAAACCTTCTGGTGCAAGTCCACAGAACTGTTGCATTGTGGGTATTTTCTACAAACTTACCCTGGTGGCATGGCTTTCAACAAAATGCTCGTTTGATAGTTTTCATCACTGATTCTCTGCTCGGGTCTCAGTACTGTGTTGTGCTCACTACTCTTAAAAGATTTCTTTTTAAAAAAAGTCTTTGTTTTATTTGAAATATTTACAGTTTTTCTAGTTGGATGGGCGGAGCCGGGGCGAGGAGATTTTATGTTCGACACTTTGAAATGTTTGAAATGAGATTAAAGCAGCAGAGGAAAGAAAAACAAATCAAAATGTGACTCTTGGTATTAAATCCTACTCAGTAGATTACCTGAAATAGTACTTCAGTGTCCGCCACTCATAAATATTTCTTTCTTTCCTATAGGAACAATAATGAGTAAATACTGTATATAAAAGTATAGTTGAGATTATTAACACTGATACTGCAGCACAAACGTACGTCTTCAAACATTTTCACCTGCAAACAGAAGAAGCTATTTTCAGTCCTAATCTCAATCAGAAACACACATTTCACTACATCGTTTCTCCTTAAATCATATTTATGAAGCGTTTCTGTCCCGAGGAAACAATCCTCAGAATAAAATGCAGTGGTTGGTGGTAATTATCACCAATATCACTGTTATGGTTCTAAACTCCTGCCGAGTTTATTCAACAACACTGAACTTTAAAATGGGAAACGTTTCATTGAGCGACGTTTCAATACAGATAGAATGAGATTGTTGGATGAGGAGGATAATCCAGTTTACATTTGGGTTCATAAGATAAATAAAACAGGTGGTCGTCACAATAACTGCTGTTTGTTTCCGGGTGATGGTAAAAGCTGTTCATGTTAAAAGCTCTTTGTGTTCCAAGCTATGGTAACTCCTGCAGCTGACTCATAAACAGATTATCTCAATGTGAAACACAAACATGAATAATCTCCTCTTCATCTAACCATCAAGCCTCTTCCACTGTCTGCAGCCGCTTCAGAAGTTTCCTCCACCGCCGGTGTTTAAAGGGACAGATTTTGTGTTTTTATCCAAAGGCGACTTTTTGCATTTGTCATATATTCTGCAGCAGAGTAGATTTACGGACAAAATGTTTTGGAAATGTTTTTATTTTGTTTATTTTGTTTTGACTTAAGTCGCATCTATTTTGGAAAAATTTACTAATTTCTAAAGAGTTGAGCAGAAAAAAAAAAAAGCATGACCACACTGCTGTGAAAGGTTTTCTGTTAATTTACTCAAATGAAAAATGTTCATGTTTTATTTATTATTTCATACAAAAACCTTTTGTTGAAGGAGATTTATGAAATGACAAAGAGAGTTTAAAAGAGTTATATCATATAAAATCTACTTTCTGAAGGTTCTCCAGCAGTACTACTCGTCCCCATACCTGGACTGACGTCCCAGAAGTGAAGACAGTCTGTCCTCTCTCTCCCTGGCTTGTTTCAGGTTTTAAAAAGTGTGTTGCTCCAAGCAGCCAATCAGAATCAAACCCTATATAGTGTCATCGGGGGTTTAGCCAATCCCAATCAAGGTAGGCCCTCCCTTTGACTCCTCCCACAATTAGGCAGCTCTGCTCTGGCACATGGCACCACCAGAGGAAGTACTTCCTCCTCTTCCCAAGATGGGCATGTGTGGGCGGAGTCAGTCCAGCTCACACAGACACAGCAGATTCTGAATGTAGCTCCTATGATCCAATATTCAAATGAGGAAAATCAAGGAGGAGCTAGAAACTTAGAATACTGAAGGTTTCTGGAGCGACCAGACCAGGAGGAGGAGGAGGACAGGAGGAGGAGGAGAACAGGAGGAGGAGGAGGAGAACAGGAGGAGGAGGAGGAGGAGGAGGAGGAGAACAGGAGGAGGAGGTGAACAGGAGGAGGAGGAGGAGGAGGACAGGAGGAGGAGGAGGAGGAGGAGAACAGGAGGAGGAGGAGGAGGAGGAGAACAGGAGGAGGAGGTGAACAGGAGGAGGAGGAGGAGAACAGGAGGAGGAGAACAGGAGGAGCAGGAGGAGGAGAACAGGAGGAGGAGGAGAACAGGGGGAGGAGGAGAACAGGAGGAGGAGGGGGACAGGAGGAGGAGAACAGGAGGAGGAGGAGAACAGGAGGAGGAGGAGAACAGGAGGAGGAGGAGAACAGGAGGAGGAGGAGGAGGACAGGAGGAGGAGAACAGGAGGAGGAGAACAGGAGGAGGAGGAGAACAGGAGGAGGAGGAGGAGCAGAACAGGAGGAGGAGGAGGAGAACAGGAGGAGGAGGAGGAGGAGAACAGGAGGAGGAGAACAGGAGGAGGAGTTAAAGCCGATAATATGACACTTTTAGTTCAACAGAAAATGTTTGAAGGAAAGAATAAATATCTGTTGATTTCCACTGAAAGTCTTTGAAAAGTTTTTAAGTCTGTGAAATTAGAGATTCAAGACTTTTCTATTCTGTCAAGATTCTGCACCTTTGGGCTCTAACTGGAATTAAGAATGTCCTATTTTGGTCAATAAAAGTATATTTCAGAAACATTCCGCTGCAGCAAAACCTTTCTTCAACTCACTGAAATGTACTTTTATTACAACATAATTTTCTTAGAATTGCCAGATTCTGTTCTGTCGTCTCTCTCATCAGTTTGACGCTCGTCTCTCCTCCGTCTTCGCTCTAGTGATGTCGCAGCCGAACGCCACTCCATCTGTCTGCCTCCATCTCCTCCTCAAGGTTGACTGGGAACAGTTAATAGAAGGAGCTGTGGCAGAAAACAAAGCACTTTAACTCAGAAAACCATCAGGAGCCACATCGATATTGATTTCTGTGGCAGGACACACTTACCTATATATTGGCCTCCATTAAGGGCTAACAGACAGGAGAGGGCGCCGCTGCAGACAGCCACACATCAGCCACACATCAGCCACACATCAGCCACACATCAGCCACACATCAGCCCTCCAGTCCAGATGAAATTGGCCCCAGTGTCAATTTCTCTTGTATTACGGCTCAATTGGGGCAACAGGGGGCAATAGAGTCACTGACTCTGCACCCAGCAGGGACCTGGAGGGGGGTGCACTTTTTCTTTCACATTTTAAATGATAATAAGACATTTCTGTACTAAAGAGCGTTTCTTCCCTCCATTATGTTGCTCTCATGTATGTTCTAGTTAATGTAAAGTTTTAAATGCAGGTTTCCTTTCTAAGTAATAAACAGAACAAACCAACTCCAGGTTAATGAAGGATGTTTCCATTGTGAGACACAAGAGCAAACCACTAAACCTCTGGAGTTTTGGCCTCATGACTCTGATTGTCAGCGAACATGTTGAGGAAATCTGTGAAAGAACCTCAACATTTCACATTTATTATACTTCAGAATATACAGAAATGTATTGACATCTGAAGCTGCCGCTGAACTAAATCTGATCATTTTGATGCTCACGTGCAACAGTAGTGATAAAAGGTCTGATTCAACTGAAGAATATTGCCGCGTTTAAAATATCTCGTTGTTAAAAGCAGCCAGGTCCACCACGTGGATAGTTCCTCCTCTACGTTCACTGAAATAAATCTTCCTTTACACTGAGCCTCATATCCACCTGGTTCCTTGCTGCTATGAGCAGCCACACCTGTAGGGGGCAGTGTAACGAGATGCATGAAGTCTTGATAGCCAATCAGAATCCTGGAAAAACACAGCATCAAGTATTGTGAAGTAAAACTCTGCCTCCCTCATTTAGATGCAAACGGAGACAAGCTACATGACAGTGTTTGGTAAAAGTACATTTTGTTCAGATTTCCCTCTATATGTGTGTTTACTGAGTAAAAGAAGTATTAGTTTTACTAGTTAGGGATCGAGCTTGAACGGCCGGGACTCCTTGTATTTCAGGTTTGTTCTCCAGAGGCGGCGGATTTCAGACACATTCTATAGAAGACGAGACATAAAAGCTTCTTCAGTCCAGGTGAACAACTTCCAAATATTAAACTAAACTAGATCAACTAACTAACTAACTAACTAACTCCATGAACTAAACAACAACACAACACACACTCACAAGCCTAATAGAACCCAAATAAAGACATTTGAAACAAAGCAACCCAACTCCCACAATGCATTGCAGCGATCAGCTCTGTGATGAAGTGTTAATATAACAAAATGAAGATGGCCTTGCCTCCCCTTGCCTCCCCTTGCCCCCTCTTGCCTCCCCTTGCCTCCCTTGCAGCAAAGCAGCCCTAAACCATGATGCTGCCTCCTCCGTACTTCACCGTTTGGATGAGATATTTGTTATGTCAGTCTGAAGTCAGGAGGAGTTTCAGAGGTGGACTTCAGTCTCTCTTACGGCTCAAACAGACCTGAAACCCGCTCAATAGATCCAGGAGTGATGGAGCAGAAAGGAACCCTAACAGGATGGTGCAGGACGGAGGACGGATCAGACGGAGCAGAGACGTGGACCGGAGACACACACTTAATGACTGGACTTTCTTTTTCAAAATGCATCTAAGATACACGAAACCTTCCTGGAGCAACAATATGACATGTGCTGTTTGTCCATTAGCTGATTTTGTGTTTTCCAGCCAGATGGCTGCAGCTTTGTCTCGTCTCACGTCTCCATCCAGCCCAGAGGACAGCTGAGGAGAGCGAGAAGAGGGAATTAGCAGCCCACTCAAAGGCTTTGCTCTGATCCTCCAGGTCAGGCGTTCCTCCCTGCAGCTCTCCAGCAGGACGGAGGAACACTGCTTTGGGAGGATTTGGGCAGACTTAAACTCCAATGTGAATGTTGGGGGAGGAGGTCTTAATGCTTGTGTTGGACATGGACACATGAGCCAGAATCTATGTCTGGAGGACGAGCCCCGACCTCAGAGCGTCCCCAGATACTGTTTCCTCCTGAGGGGACGCTCACAGCAACATTCTAGACTCTCTAAAGACTCAAACCTGCATCTATCAAGAGGCTGTGAATCCTCAATATCCTCAATATCAGTGAGAACTGCAATATAAATATTTATACTGAAAGACAACGTCACTCCGAACCGCTTGACTCCATGTTTTCATTACTAGACGTCCTCAGGTTGATCTGACGACGGAGTTATACAACATTTAAATAAAGACAAATCTGCTTTTTCCTTGTTTGACAATGGATAAAAAGTTCACATTTAATTCAGTATATCGTTACACAAACCTGGAAATGGTGATACTTCTAAGATACTTCTAAGATATTTCTAAGATACTTCTAAGATACTTCTAAGATACTTCTAAGATAGTTCTAAGATAATTCTAAGATATTTCTAAGATATTTCTAAGATATTTCTAAGATATTTCTAAGATACTTCTAAGATACTTCTAAGATACTTCTAAGATACTTCTAAGATAATTCTAAGATATTTCTAAGATATTTCTAAGATATTTCTAAGATACTTCTAAGATACTTCTAAGATACTTCTAAGATAATTCTAAGATATTTCTAAGATATTTCTAAGATATTTCTAAAATACTTCTAAGATATTTCTAAGATATTTCTAAGATATTTCTAAGGTATTTCTAAGGTATTTCTAAGGTATTTCTAAAGAAGGAACTAAATGATCATTTCACAGTGAAATGTCCCAAAAATCAATGAAAGATTTAACAAATAATCCAAAGTTTACTGATCAGTAAAAGTGTTTCCCTTCAGGCTGATGGTGAAAGAAAGTTCATCAATCTGCTCAACTTCCTTCATCAGTCGTGTGTTCACCAGTTCACCCGTTCACCCGTTCACCAGTTCACCAGTTCACCCGTTCACCCGTTCACCCGTTCACACGTTCACCAGTTCACCCGTTCACCCGTTCACCCGTTCACCCGTTCACCAGTTCACCCGTTCACCCGTTCACACGTTCACCAGTTCACCCGTTCACCCGTTCACCCGTTCACCCGTTCACCAGTTCACCCGTTCACCCGTTCACCCGTTCACCAGTTCACCAGTTCACCCGTTCACCCGTTCACCAGTTCACCCGTTCACCAGTTCACCCGTTCACCCGTTCACCCGTTCACCAGTTCACCAGTTCACCCGTTCACCCGTTCACCAGTTCACCCGTTCACCCGTTCACCAGTTCACCCGTTCACCCGTTCACCAGTTCACCCGTTCACCCGTTCACCCGTTCACCAGTTCACCCGTTCACCCTCACACCTGAAGACAGATTCTTCTGCTTCAGCAACTTTATCAAATCAGTTTGATTCCTGGTAAATAAATCAGCTTCAACAATTGCATGTATTTGATAGTTTGTTTGGGTCGTTTGAGCTGCAGGCTGGATTAGCCTCTCCAGCATTTCACCATGACAGCTTGTTGTTTCTCACTATTATTCTTTTGTTCAATGTTCAGTAAGAAGAAGCTGCTTCGTTGACGGTCCGACGGGGACTTTTGGTATCGTGACTGTGAAGAATCGAGGAGAAATCATGATTCAAAAGAAAATGATTGTAAATGATTAAAGTGGGTTTATTTATTGGCCGCGGCCATCTTTATCCATCATTTACAATGTGAATCAATATAATCAGATAACATCTTAAAAACTTAAGAAGAACTGGAGGCAGAGCAGGTTATTAAAGGATGTTTATTAAAGATATCTTTACATTTAGCAGGACCGAGTACGTTTTGTTCCTCTAGTTGAGATGAGCCCTCCTCAGATAAATGACCCACCCCTGGACTATATATATATATATATAAAACGATCCATTTTAACATTTGATAGCTGCTTAAATATCATACATGTGTTTTTTCTACAATTCAATTTGATGACTTTTCCTAAAGAGACCAAATATATTCAATTTCTTTAATTGTTTTCTAGATTTAGTCTTTTCTACTTCTAGTTTTCTGCAAAACATGTAATTGTAGCAGGTTAAACAGGGAGTCCCACAGGGTTCTGTCCTGGGACACATAAAGTTCTCATCATACCTGCTTCCTGTGAGGAAAAGGACCAGGAAACAATCCAGGAAGTCCCATTGTTATGCAGACGACACTCTAATCTATTAATCTATGAAACCAGATGATCCAGATCAATTTGTCAAACTCGACTCTGAAAGACATGAAAGGCTGGACGAGATTTCCTGCTTCTGAATTCAGATAAAACACAAGTTGTTATATTTGATCCCAAACGTCTGATAAAGAAATAATCTAAACAATCTGGTGATGCTGGATTATTACTTTCACCTCCAGCAGCATTTTAGACTTTAGACTAGACTTTAGATTTTAGACTAGACTTTAGACTTTGCTTTATTCACTGTGAGGAACCTGGGAGTTACTTTGGACCAGGACTTTTCCTTTAACTTCCACATTAAACTCGTCAGCAGGAATTCTGTCTTTCACCTGGAACGTTTGTAAAATCAGAATGACGCTGAAGAACTAACCCGTGCATCCAGAAAGGAATATTGTAATTTCCTATTATCAAGGTGTTGGAAAAGCTAAAAAAAAACAATTAATAGCCCCTTTATATCCTGGAAGTGAATATCAAAGCACTCTGAGGGGGTAAAAGCAGTTTTGTGGCAGAATGGTGCCACAGTAATTTGGCACCGTTTCCTCCCAGGAGGGTGAAGGCCCAGCTTTATGGGTGGAGGTTTGCGGTTGCAGGTTAGTTCCAGTAGGGGGCGATATCACATTACTGAAACCCCCTTCAGCATCCTGCAGAAAGTCGGAGGACTAAACCACCAACCACACGTAAAGCCAGCCAGAAGGCCTGATCCTGGATGGGTTTTTCAAAATAAAAGCAGCTGACAGTCTGCGTTTCTCCACAGTGGGTCAGTTTAGTACATAATTTAGTTAGTTGGGTGGAAACAGTGACGACTCCTGAGGAGCAACATGAGACCATGAGAAACTAGATCTTTAGAAGGAATTTGAGGTTGTTTGGTAACAAGTGCATTAAAGAATATTTTCACTAAAACGAGAAGAAAAAGGTTGTTGTAGGTTTATAAAATGATATTTTTACAAGTCTGGCGACACGCTGATGTAAAAATAGTTTATAGCTTTTTAATGCTAGTTGATAAAAGTGATTAAAATCAATGTGTAAACAGGTTTTTTATCTAATCGGGACATTTCAGTTCGCCATGGTGTGTATAGATATATAGATATATAGATATATATATAAAAGCATTTTTAAATCGACTTAATTGAATCTAAGAAATTGTTCATACACCTTTAAACTAACTTTATCTCGCTGAGTTTAAACTGTGAAATCCAAGTGAGTTCTTTTCTTGTGACGAAGCAGCTGAATGAAGTATTAAAACACATTTAGGTGAAGAACAAAGTGGAAAAAAGGAAAAGTACTTCTACAGCGTCATTTAAACCGATTCAGTACAACAATGTGTGCAGACGTCACTGCTGAGACCAAATAAAGACACAAGCATGTATTTTTGTACTCTTTGTTCATATGTTAAGTTTTTCAGCAACATTTGTTGTTGTTTGTTTTTAACATTGATACAGTGCAAAAGCACAAATAGCACAACAGACACCATTAAAGATACAGAGGGGTTTTTTCTCAATACAGCAGATTTAAACAATTTGCATGTTTGATTTTTCTTTTCTTTTTTTTTTTAAACTTCAGTTAAACATGTTTGTCCTCCATGAATTCCTTCAGTGTCCAACAGACGGCTTCCTTCACTGGTGGGACACCAACACAACAAGAGTCTGTAAAATCGATGGCAAGTCGTTTCAGAAGTGTGGCGGGCGACTTCTGTGAGGTCATGACGAGTGGCGAGGCACCGGCAGCGTCCGTTTTCCCATCATGCATCACGCCGAGGCGGATGAATCTCCACCACACGGTAAACCGGTGCAGATGTTAAACTGGTCTACTTGGTCTCCATGTGCATGTTGTGTAAAGAGAGAGAGAGAAAGATAAACCAAGACCTGAGAAGAAAAGATGTCACACACACACACACACACACACACACACACACACACACACACACACACACACACACACACACACACACACACACACACACACACACACACACACACACACACACACACACACACACACACACACACACACACACACACACACACACACACACACACACACACACACACACACACACACACACACACACACTTTCAAGCCAGTTAAAATCAAAACGATGAACACTGACGACCGACACAAACCTACTTATGACCCAGATTCTTTTTTTTTTCTTCTTCATTTGAACGTCTTGCTGGAAAACGACTTTTCAAATCAGGAGATTTTTTTCTATTTTTTAAGGATTTTAAAAACAAATTAATTCAAAGAACTTCCGGCAAAAACCCGACTTGCGATGGCTTTCTGAATGTGGCGGCGCTGCTCCCTGGGCCGCCCTCGGGGGGGGGGGGGGGGGAGAGGGGGCTCTTTAGATCAGCATACAACCCCCCCCCCCCCCCCCTCCCCTCCTCACCCATCTCTCAAGTCACTGGTCCCTGCTCTTCATCTATTCCTCCCTTTTTTTTCTTTTTTTCTGAATTCCTCCTCGTCATCTCCCTCCTCTGTTTTTTTTTTTTTTTTACTCGCTTTTCTTGGCGACGGCCGCGGCCGCGGCCTTGGACTTGGCGATGTACGCTTCGAAGAAGAACTGGACAAAGAGCACAAAGTAGCTGAGGTACATGAGGGAGGACCACACAATGTTCTGCATGTGGGAGGGACACTCCTGGCCCTGCTGCATCCAGGAGTACACCAGGTAGTTCACCACACAGCCCATCAGCATCTGGGTGATCTGGGTCAGCGTGATGAACATGGCGAAGTTACGCGACACCTTGAAGCCGGCCGCCCGCAAGGCGTAGTAAGAGTACATGACGGCGTGCACCAAGTAGTTCATGGTCATGAACCAGCCGCCGCCCGCCACCATGTCCTTGTAGGAGTACCAGGAGTACAGCAGCACGGTGATGTGGTGGTACCAGTGCAGGAAGATGAGCTTCTGCTTCCTCAGGACGATGAAGAGGGTGTCGCCTGCAGGGAGGGCAGCCAGAACACAGTCAGAACACAGTCAGAACACAGCCAGAACACAGCCAGAACACAGCCAGAACACAGTCAGAACACAGTCAGTACACAGTCAGTACACAGTCAGAACACAGCCAGAACACAGCCAGAACACAGCCAGAACACAGCCAGAACACAGCCAGAACAATAATAGAAAAACTGCATTTTGAAGTTAACGCTGCGCTTCATGATTTGACCACTAGGGGTCACTGTGTTTCATGAACTCTGCAGTGAAGAGCCACAAATGGAACAAAATGCAGTGAAATATGTTTATTTGAAACCTGAGAAGTGACGGACGGACTTTACCTCCAACAATCTGAAGAGTAGAAAAGATTTCAGGCTGTTTAATGTGAAATCTTCAGACGTTTGCCATTAAAACCAAAAGGATTTTAAAATATTGATCGTGAAAATTATGACGTGATTGAAAAAAGAGGAAACCCATTTGAGTGTCTGTAATATTCCAACATTCAAAGATGTTGTCTTATTGGTTTATTAGTTGGAGGCAAAAAGAAAGAAACAAGAAAAGTGTAGGAAATCCAAAAGGAGTGAAACGTGATTGATTTGGTTCAAAATGTCAAACTTCAGCAGCAGCGCAGGTCTAATAGATTTAAGGAATCTTATAACTTCAGTATTAGATTAAATCCTGTTTGTTGAGTCACTTCCATCAGTTTATGACCAATTTAATGCAGAAAAGTAGAAAATTCACCCCTTTTTTATCTCCATGTTCTTAAAATCCCTTAAAAATCAGTAGTGATTGTGTGAACTTGTTAAACTTGTTTGGACGGAAGACTGACGGAGGACTGATGGAGGACTGACGGAGGACTGACGGAGGACTGACGGAGGACTGACGGAGGACTGATGGAGGACTGACGGAGGACTGACGGAGGACTGACGGAGGACTGATGGAGGACTGACGGAGGACTGACGGAGGACTGACGGAGGACTGACGGAGGACTGACGGAGGACTGCTGTTTAAGAATCAAAGAGTTCAAACAGCAGGCGTACAAAGAGCGGAAACACTGCGACTTACAGGCAGAATTCACAAATATAAGGCTTTTTAATGGGATTGAGGAATACATCATTTTGAATAAAACCCATGGATTATAGCAGAATGGAACTTTAGACATCCCAAAAATAAAAACTGCTGATTTGGTTAAAGCCAAAATAAACATTCCAACGTAGTGGAGGAAGAACACTAATCTTTTTGGCTTTTACACTTTATGTATATTTATTTTTCTCCTGATTGACTTGATACGTTAGAATAATATTAATTCAATAATTATGATTTTAACTTCAAATAGTCAAAAACAACAGTCCTCAACAGAGCTGCATGATATCAAGTGAATATGAGTATTACAATAAATAAAAACACTTCTATCTTTGTGCTTCTGACTTCCCAGAATACCTGAATAAAAGGTTTAGAAAACCAAAGAAGATCTAAAACTCTGAACAGCCACCGAGGCTGAAGTGACTCAACACTGCCACCTAGGGTACAACCGCAGTATGATCCCGTTTTTAATACGACACCAGATGTAAACACTTACCCAGCTCTGGTGCTTTACTGAGAACGAAGGCGTAGGCCCAGAACTTGCTGACGGGCCCGTTGTAGAAGCTCTGGTCACAAACCGAGTGTTTGAGGCCTTTAGTCATCAGCATGTAGGTCATGTAGCTCCCCGTACGGATGGCACCAAATATACTGCGTGGACAGAGCACAGCCACCGTCACTCAAGAGTTCAGGAGGAAAGAAGAAACCAGGTGAGGCTCTGGAATAAGTCGTCTTTAGACCTGATCTGTAAGGTTGGTCCAGTCCCTGATCTGTAAGGTTGGTCCAGTCCCTGATCTGTAAGGTTGGTCCAGTCCCTGATCTGTAAGGTTGGTCCAGTCCCTGATCTGTAAGGTTGGTCCAGTCCCTGATCTGTAAGGTTGGTCCAGTCCCTGATCTGTAAGGTTGGTCCAGTCCCTGATCTGTAAGGTTGGTCCAGTCCCAGTGAAGTGGTGAGATGAAATATTATGGATGTAGAACTGTACTGAGACACTGCAGCTTTAAGAGTAACGGGTTGTTTTACTGTGCGAGAAAAGATGGTGAGTGTTTGCTGCATGTTGGCGTTTTGTGGACGACGTTTCAGACGCTCGCCTTCGTTCATTTTCCTTCTCCAGCCTGAACCAGTAAACTCTTGAGTCTTTAATATCTTGTGGATAATCTCGACGCCGGCCAGCGTCGCTCTGGGCTGAACCGCTTCGTTCAGTCTTAGAATCTTTTAGTGGGAAACCAGGCAAGAGGCCTCGTCCTCGTCTTTTCCTCCTCTGCAAGCTTCAACCTGGGGACGGACTCGTCCTTTCAGCTCGACTCATCCTGATTTAATTGTTGGTGAAAACTACAAAGGAAACGTGTCGTCGTTTTGTGAACGTTTGTCGCCATGGAAACGAGGGAACTACAACTGTTAAACGAAAATAAGTGTTAAACGACGACGACGATCAGACGTTCGTGATGAAACAGACTAAAGAAGCGTCGCTCCTCAGATTCATGTGTAGAAACAAAAAGACATCCAGGCTAATAAATGTCTGTGTTTGGCTTTCTGCTCGACACCTCACTATACTCTCCTCCATTTAGGTTTCATATACGCATGTGGACATGATACGTACAGTACTCTTATATTTTACCAACATTTTCAATACTGGCTTAGAAGGAAAACAACAACAAGAAACAGAAAAGAGCCCTGAATCGTCTTCCTCCTCCTCCTCTTCCTCCTCCGCTATTAATAAAGACTTTTGTTTTGAAATAAATTACCTTTTTCATTTACAATTTAAGCGACAGGAAATCCATCCAAACACCTGCTCAGTATTGAAAAGCTGCAAAAACCTTCCATACAAACAAGAATAGAGAAAAAGTAAAGAAAGACGGACGCCCTCAGTATCCTTCCTATATTGTATATATTATATTTATATTACCTGTACCCTCTTTCACCATGTGCCCCGACACCAGACACCAACATTTCTAAATACTGCAATGAAAGAGTACTTAAAACAAATCTGATAAATACAAACACAAAAGTAAAAGCATTAGTGAGATAAATTCATTAAAAACAAAAACAAAAAGATTCATATTAATACGAATAGATAACTAATTTGAATAACTGTGGTGCGGTTCTGTTTTAGTTCTATTTTCCTCCGGTCTTCAGTTCCTTGTGCCACCTTGCCGTTACGTTTCTCACGCGCGTTAGAAAAGGTTTGCTTCTTGCCGTGTTACCTGAACACAGCGAGCGTCAGCGACCACAGCACCAAAGGTTTTCTCAGTTCAAACTTCTCCCTTTGTTTCATGACATGACGTCCTCCCAGGATGCAGGCGGCGTAGAGCGCCGAGAAGAGAAAGGACTTCTTCCTGTTAACACACAGAAAAAGACGTCCCATTAGGTTGTTTTGTTGCCGGCGTCCACAGAAGGTAGTATTTGGCTTCTGAGAGCCACATTCAGCTTTTTCTTTCTTTGTTGGAGGATTCAAAGCAAACACACTCGTTCATTGTCACTTTCAGTTCCTCTGCAGGAAATCCATCACAAAGCATGTTGATATTCATTAAAGCACTGGAGTTCAGCAGGGTGCAGTGCTGGAGCCACCGGCTCTTCAGCGCCGCTGTACAGGCTCACTAAGGCAGATGGAAATGATTATATATACATACATCTTAAATATGTTTTGGTTGCACACCACTCATTCATAAAGGTTTGGAGTGGAAAAGCAGAAAATAATCACACAATTTGATGCTTAAATTCCATCCAGGAGCGATATCCAGGAGAAACGGTACTACTACTACTACTATTACTACTACTACTACTACTATAACTATTACTGTCTCACATGTTTCATCCCTTTATTGGGGGAACTTAAAGGTGTTTCTTCAGGTCAGGTTCACATTCGATGTCACAATCTAATCTGGTTCATCTGGAACTCTTCTCACTTGCATGAAAATGTTTTTAAGTAAAAACTTGAGAAATTCAATCTCAGAATTTAATCCTCTTCATTTCCCATGTCGGCTCCTCTGTGATGTGCTCCAAGAACAAGGCTCAAGGCAGAGGTCATCGATGACCGGCGTGACTTCAATGTTCTGCTTTCACAACACAAATTACCTCATTTGTGATTTAATGTCCTGATCCCACCTCCAACTGCCACTGAGCTTGGACTTTACAGCCATCGCTCTGGATCAGTTCCCACCGCCACCGCTCTGATGTCCGTTTGCTTTGACTCGTCACTGAGTCGCCGCCGAGCCACTTGGAAGTCCAGGCCGGGCAATGAAACGCTACCCGGCCCAAATTAACCTGAACAAAAGCATTTTGCGGCACTCGGTACGATTACAGAGCGTAGGTGGTCTGACTTGACAGACTGGATAGTGGGCGGAGCCGACATGAGGCCAGGGCGTGCTGCCTGAAACCACAAAACATCAACTGCCAAACTCCAGCTGGAACATTCTTATCATATGAGGGAGTCGCTTTAGCATTCACCTCGCAATGCCCACAGCAGAATAAAGGTATTAAAGGAACATGAGCACCAACTAGAACAACATATGTTAAGTACTTGTGGAGCTCCGGTGATAAGAGTCCAACCAGCCCGAGGAATTCTGAGGTTCTGTTCAGACGTCACACAAGTTTAGTGGAAACGAGTCACAGAGTTTAAACAGTAAAATGAGGAAACCTATTGGGTCAAAGGTCAAACGAAGCTCCAGACGGGATGACCCACGTGAAGTGTATTGTTCCTTTAACATACAAGTATAGTCACGTCCTCGATGACTGCACCGCCAAACACCGCCAAACATTTCTCACACAACTGTGACAAGAGGAGTGAACCGACTTGTTCTGAAGCGCAGCCTCAGCAGAGAAACAATCAGGAGAAACGGACACTCCTCAGCACATCGGAAACAAATCCAACCACCACCGGGTGGCCTGTTTAGGTGCAGTCCCACCGGGGGGGGGGGGGGGGGGGGGGGGGGGTCCTCATGGTCCCACTGAAAAGTTACAGAAAGAACCCGTGACCACCGGGTACGATTTTCCGCTAACCCACCGAGGAACGGGTCTGTGAGGAGGAGCTACAACGCAGCCGTCTGCTGATTGGTCGTGAAGATCGTCACTCTGGACTTGGCCACAACATTTAATTATTTCATCGACCGCAAACCTCCGTCGTTGTTTACATATGACGCTTCGTGCTCACTGGTTGATTTGTTAACTGGTTTATTGAAACGTCGGCGCGACACAACATGGCGTCTTTTAACGAGATACAGACGCTCCTCTCAGTAACGGGAGGAGGGGCTTCAGCAGGAGCTCCTCCTCTCAGGAATAGGGGGAGGAGCTTCAGCAGGAGCTGGACGTTGCAATGAGAAAGTGTAACCTGAGTCACAGAGAACAACTTGGACGGCCGCCGGCCGCTTCCATGTTCTTCTCTGGACGCGTCTCCGAGTCGTTCTCAACCCCGCCTACATCTTGACCGTCCTTCCTGTGGTGGACCGCGAGACAGAGTTGGTCCTGGGTGAGCTTTGCCGTACCGTAACCTCCCGCTCCGCCACGTACTGCGGTGGAACACCGGCTTTAGTGACATCAGTCTGCTGGCCAGTAAAACTACAACTGACTGGATGTTGTTTGTATTACTAAGTCGCATAACAGATACTTGGGTACTTTAATTATTCATCCCTTCAATATACAATCGGATCATCAATTGCAAGGGTGTCAAACACATTTCAGTTCAGGGGCCACACACCGGTGAAATAGTGCCATAATAACCTTTAAATTTAAACTTTAAAAGTTTTTTTCTCTGATCGATATCATGTAAATATGTTTTATGGTCTAAAGTCAAGAACAATTCAGACCAAATTTTTGCAAAAGTAGCAAAGAAAAAGAAAATGGCTGTAGACCGATACTGAAAAACTCAAAGTTCATTTTGTGTGACAGAGGAATGTTTTGTTATGACAGTCCTGAGTGTGTCATGGTGACTGGTTATGGATCAGGATGTACGTTTTAAAGCCACGAGAAAACACCCAGATAGATCGCAGTGATACTGAACAGAGGCTCGGGGGCACAACCCGTCCCTCACCGCCTCAAAATGCCATCACTCATTCTCTACCTGGAAGCAGAGTGATGCCAGGAATGCGACGCGACTCCGACCAACAGGCTGCGTGTGAACAGTGTGGCTGTTTAACGTGAAGGGTGGAAGATGGCGCCTCGCTGTTCTGCCAGCGAAAAAATGAAACAACCCACAGAGCGACTCGGGCCGCCTCCGCCAAACGGACGGCACAAAGCTGCTCAGTGCGAGGAAAAGAGCTGCTTTCACAGGACGGAGGGCCGAGAACAGAGCGCCACACACTGTGGCAAACGTACTGGAGGAGAAACATCCTCAGCATTCACCTTCAGCGGGGGTCAAAGGTCATGTGTGTGATTTATGGCCGTGTGCCGTCGGCAGTGGGGCCTGTACCTTGTAGACGTCTTGATTTATGGCTCTTTAAAGAGCAGGTGCAGGAGGGTAATGAATCAAAGTGAGGAACATTGAGTTCTGACATTTTTATGTGTGATCCTAATCTATTGGTAATTATGTAAACATTTTAACGAAGAAATACCACATTCCAGAAATAAATACAATAAGTCACAGACAATCGAAGCCACGTTTGCTCACTAATGGCCTCGTGTTCTGCAGCCTCAGCTGAGACGTGCCTGGTCTCTGTTTTTATGAAGAGTAATGCTGGAAAGCATCCAAATCAGTTGTAAAAACTATCATTAATGCTTCGTTTGCATGTTGAGCTTCACAAACGCATCATTTCGATCCATTTTGAGCAATTTACTGCAATCAGTGCCCCGTCCCCAGTGGCTTCGGTTGAGCTGAGCTCCCGTAGAGAAGAGGAGCTGAAGGTGAGACTGCTGATGAAAGAAGGAGGGATGTTTACACTGCAGGAGTGGAGTTAAAGAAAAGTGAGGACATCAAATAAGAAGCATTGATTTGAAGGGAGAAACTATAAATAATACAGTTCAAACAGCTTCATTGTTGTAATAGATGTAATGCATTGATTCTCAAACTGGTAAATGTAGTAGCAGAGATTGAGAAAAACTCAAAGAGATTGAAAGCAAAAGTATTCTCTCGTAACAAAACAAAATCCTATCAGATTTATAGAAATCCAATTTCTCTTTTGATTCCTTATCACCTACATCAAGTAATCAGTGGGAAACAAAAGTAATCACAGAGATTTCTGCGTTTATATAAACTCTCTGAGGACAAACCAACAAGACATCAAGGCCTTTTATCAAATTACACTTGACTGATAACATTTAGAACTTTCATTCACTACAAAATCATAAAGTCACATTAAGGAAAGACTAAATCAGTTTGTGGCAAATTGATGCGATCTCTTGAGTTTGACTCACTGGACGCTATGAGACACTATGAGGCGCTATGAGACACTATGAGGCGCTATGAGACGCAATGAGGCGCTATGAGACGCAATGAGGCGCTATGAGGCGCTATGAGGCGCTATGAGACGCTATGAGACGCTATGAGGCGCTATGATGCGCTATGATGCGCTATGAGGCGCTATGAGACGCAATGAGGCGCAATGAGACGCTATGAGGCGCTATGAGACGCTATGAGGCGCTATGAGGCGCTATGAGGCGCTATGAGGCGCTATGAGGCGCTATGAGGCGACGGGCTCGACTCTGCTGTTTGACAAAGTGGGCCGAGGAGGCATAATGTAAAAGCATGCCGTCAGAGCTCTTTTGAGAAGCTCAGCATGGAGCAGCAACAGAATCAGCAGAGATTTCTTGCTGCTGCATGATAGGAAGCCAGCTGCTTTCTACCCCCACCCCACCCCAAACAGAGCAGTTGCAGCAGTTTTGGTGAGTTAATGAGTACGTAAGCTAAAATTTCACCCGTTTATTGCAGAGAATGCCGACGCACAATAATCTAATAATGGAGGTACTTCTTATTTTTGTTAGGCTGATGGAGGGTATAGGGCGCAGTAGAGAAGGTAAGGCATCTCTGGTATACGTTTGCTCTCATCGTTATCACAGTCACATGCTGGGTGTTTATCCAGAAAAACCACACTTGAAGAGCCAATTTCCTAATTTAAAAAGTCATTATTATCCACTAAAGTGAAAGAGCAAGAAGCAAAAAGAGCTTCTCTGTGACAGGTGAAACCAAAACCACTCGCCTGTGACACAGACATCCTCCAGAGAAGTTGCTCACCAAGCTGCACTATCTTTCTGCTCATGTAAGACGTGAAACACACGTTAACACTGAACTAGAAGACCGTCGGAGAGATCAGCCGTTTGCACTTCCTGCTCAATGTTCCTGATGGTCTGTCTAGGATGCAGTCTTCCTCTGTGCAGTCAGAGCCATGGAGTAATAAGAACCTTGATCCCACATACCTTCCCTTCCCCCACTGACAGAGCTGCACAAAGCTGCTGCTGGATAACCTGCTGTGAAACTTGGACCTGTATTAGCTGGTCCAGGAGGTTTTACCTGTTATGTAATCCTGCATGTGCAGCCTAAGGATGAGTCCGCATGCCTGTGACAGTGAGCGGGTGTCCAACTGCCTCGTCAAACTGGGTTCACATTCCTGCATGTACAGAAAATCTAAGGAAGAAGAGTTTATCTACAGTCTAGAGACACAGATATATAGATATAGATATAAAGATATATACAGACAACTTGTGGCGCCGAGGGCTTTACCAGGACAAAACATATAGAGATTAAGACTCATTCAGAAAACTCAACTTAAGGCCAGGGGTTTGTGAATATATGCCCCGAGTTCACGACAGACTGCGGGGATCTGTTACCTTTAGTCAGGGATAAGATGTGGCTTTGGACCAACAGGATCAAATTAAGGATGAGATCACTTATTTCTGATGATGATGATGATGATGGTTGAGGGACGGGGCTCGGAAATGCATTAAGTTGATGAGTGGGCCCCACAAATAATACACTTATCTCACCATGGAGACTAAAATGGAGAATGCCATTAGAGAAATCAATATATCCTCAGTGAAGACATATTTACTGTCCGTCTATGGTTCAGGTTAGATTAGGTTAGATAAGGTTAGATAAGGTTAAAGTAATAATTATGGTGGAGTTAAATTTCCCATTCCTATAGGAGTTGTTTGTGTGTAGAGACTTGCAGCCATTCCCCTCACGTCCATGGAAATATCTTTATTCCCTAGCAGCACCGTCAGCATCCTAAACAGAGGAACAGCAGTTACTCTAGTGCAGCAGAAAGCCACGAAACAAGCCTGAGTTACGCGTATATATAATCATTAATCGTTCAGGCGATGTCACGATACAGTCCAGTTTGTAACAAGCCAATCACACTTCACTATGCACAGCTTCTCCAGGGAATTCAAGAATATATATGATGCTTGTGTTTGCATGGTGGTGTAGTGGTTAGTGCTCTCATCTCACAGTTGGAGTCCTATCAAACACTTTCAGTTATGTTATTGTGTCACGCTATCAGGGTGACATGGTGACTCTAACGTTTCATTGCCGTTAGATAATAGAAATGTTGTTGAACATGAAAGCATGGACTGCCCTCCCCTGGATGTATTGATTAACAAACACACGACTATATTTGAAACACACAGTTACACATATAAAGCAGCTCTACAGCAGCTGGGATTGGCTCCAGCATGAAACCCAACTCTTACTGAAGATCAATGGCTGGACGGATGGATACAAGCGATTAGACAGGTTTACTTCACTGGACATCCACAGTTAAGGGCAAAGCTCCTACTTAGGATACACAAGAGTACTTCTGTCGAGTTTTAATTACTTCAACCAGTGAGGTGCTTAAGACCATCTTGACTTATGTAGTCAAAGAAGAATGACGGGGTTACGAAGGAGCAACTCTTCACGACATAAACATCAATTCAAAGGTTAAAACCAAACAGGTGATCGACGCACGACGCTGCCAAGTCCTGCATTACGTGTTGGAGGAGAACGAGCATCTAATCCATAGTGTGCAGGTGACTTTCTGAAAACATGGACAATAAAAGCTGCAGAATTAGAACTGAACATAATGCCTGTTGCAAACAGTGTTAAGACCAGAATGTATTAATAATTGTTTGCACTGAAACGAAGGGATAGAATGAAGACGTGTGTGTATTTACACTGTTTATACGACACCGAGTTAGAATCATTTCACTGTTCTGATCAAACCGAGATAAAGCTGCATCTGGTCAATAAAACCATCTCTGAAGGAGACAGATTGTTAAAACACGACAGTAAAACACACAAACATAGAATCCCATTATGTGGAGCTTTGGACCAAAGACCGCACTTAAAACCTGCTTCTGGAGTTTTTACTTCCTCCTACTCCCTAATTAATTACCTATAATCAGAGAAACAACCGAGCCATAATCCTATCAAGTGAGAGAGAGAAAACCCACACAGGTACAGGTGAGATCTTGCAGACGCCACACAGCAGGTCTCAAACCATAAAGATGCTGAACACTGCCTCACCTGATGGCCCAGACTGAAACATGCAAGTACGAAACAGTATGTGTGTTTAGTGAAGCACGTTGTTACCTCTTACACTCTCACCATCATCCAAAGTAAACAAAGACACTGTGATAATGGCAGTAAAATCTAACTGTTGTTTATCTTTGACGGCCTGATGAAATGTGACCGTGAAGCCGGAGCGCAGGAACACCGCCGGCAGACGGTAGGTTCCGAAGAGGAAACCCATTTCTGTCTCTGGCCTCACCAAACGTGTGAAGGAGAGCAGCCCAGCAAACAGACAGCCTGAGGAGGATTCTGGGTAAACATGGTCCAAACCGATTAGCGTCAGCTTGTGCTGCTCCCGCTGAAATGGCAGCAAGATGCCCAACTACATGACCATCAAGTGTTTAACACACATAGTGAAGCTCACAGTAGTGCTGGAGCCAATCACAGCCATGGACCACCATGGAAGTTCTGGACTGAAAGCCATGCTTCATTCATACTTATGGGGAATTTAGAGTCAGAAATTGGTCCAAAGTATGTTGGGTTTTTTTGAATGTGAGAGGAAAAAGTATCCAGAGAAAACTCAAACACACAGGGAGAACATGAAAACTTCCTAAAGGAAGACAACCAAGTCTAACCTTGACTGGAATTGGAGAAGTTCTCACTATGAATCAAGAGTATTAACTACGATTTTAACACAAGTTCTTATTTTAATACAATGTGTTGGTGTCTGTAAGGGAGTTACATTTAGTTCACAGCAGAAAGACTTAGCTGAAGTTAAGGTACGTAGGCTAAATATGTACCTCATCAGTGCAGTTGTGTTCATTCCTGGTACTGGAGGGTCTCAACCTGCCTGACTGGGAAACGATGTCTGTTTACATGGAAACAGCAGAAATGCTGAAAATGATGTAGTTCTCATGTTGGGCCACTAGTGGGTGCAGTTTGTTTTTGTATTGAAACCACACACATACGGTCAACAGTACGTTATAACATTAACAATGATAGGAGACGGACAATCATACTAGATTACATAGTGTAATCAAGTCCCAGGAGAATGTGGACTCATGCCACCATTGTTGTTATTGTCCACCTACTCACGGATGCGAAAACTTTCACTTGAACTTGTTGTGTTAACAGGCCCTAAGAGGTAAGCCTGATTTCATCATTACTGTTAAAAAAACAAAAAACCATTGAGGAGCCCCTCATTGAAATCAGATGTGTTGCAACTAGGGGAGACATAAAATATAGAAGATTGTGGCCCTGCCCCCTGGACTGGATACCCCTACATTAGTGAAATATCAAATATACCAGATTTCTTCAGGAGCCTCGACAGATTTGAGTTGAGCTTATTCCTTCTTTGAACGACACCTGAGAGAAGTCCCCAGCTACATTCCAGAAAAGGCTTTATCTATTATTTCAAGAAGGGAATGAAAAGAAGCCAAGTACGATCTACTGAAATAACACCCGCATGCCAGCTTTAAGCTGACGCATTTACCAGCTTGATCCAAGTAACAGAAAGGCTCAAGAACCCTCAAACAAAGAGGCCGAACTCTGCCTGGACTTGAATACGTAACATGAGAAAAGCGTTATCTCTACAACTTCTCAGGGCCCAGAAACCTGACCTCCAAGAGCGCCAACGAGCGCCGCTACTCCTTAATTAAAGAGCAAATACAGTCCATGTTGATGAGACGCTGCCTGTGTGGTAGAACTGAGCTCATCAGAAATACTCTTTATTATGTTATGTCACCCTAGAAAACATACTGCTATTGCAAAGGTACACACAGCAAAGCAGAGGAATCAGAAATAGTGGGAATAAACATTCCGTCACGCCACATACAAAGACCTCGTTGTTCATTCTAACTGCATTCTGGGACTGTGCATCTCCTGGTAGCAGTGCTGAGCGAAAATAAAAAATAAAGAACCCACCAGAGATCCATCAAAAGCACAGAGACCCACAGGGGATGCGATCTCCACCAGAGGCCTTTCAAACACAGAGACCAACACTTCCAAGCAACCTGCATCATAATGAGGAATGATGACATCTGTGGGAATCCAGAGTGAGTCAGCAGGCTGCACACGAATGTATTAACAGGAGCTAATGTCTTGGTTGTGCTCTAGAAGGTCGCACAGACAAATATAGTGGTTTCAATGCAGATCAGGCCATTTTTGAAAACGCTGGATAAAAACACGATGTGATGTACATGTAATTCTCAGTATTATACCGACACACGGGCGTGACATGAGATTACTTCCAGTGTCATTTTACAAAGTCAGCCTTGCACTAAGCAGTCCAAGTGGCCTGCTAAATGTACAACCAATGCAATTTGATTTAGAGATCAATGTCCTTTGGAGTGTGCACATTCCCCTTACAGACAGAAATGTTCACCTCGCTGTGGGTGAAGAAGAACAATCTGCTTGTTTTGGATAAAACACACTTTAATTAAAATAAATAAGTCGATTTCATGAGATTAAGGATTCTCAGCTATAATTCTGCAGCTCACTTGTATCAGTCTAACTTTGTATTCAGACACTACGCTTTCATTGGATCTGCTCCATTAGTGCTGCCAGCATGTCTGTTACTATCATTGATTAGTTTGTGCTGACGGACCATAACTTCATCAGCAATATCGGGTTTGACGGTCTGTGAGGACGAAGACACTTTCACACGAGCGAAAAGACAGGAAAAGCTCTAAAGCTGGAGCCGTCACTCAGATTTTAAGTCCGTGTCCACTCCTTTCTCTTCCTACGCTTCTTACAACCACTTCCCCTTTACTTCACAATGGCGAGCCATCTGCCGCCAGTCACAAAGGAACACATCAGATCAGTGTACCAGGCTCCATTCATCCCTGCACAACAATGGCACACATACAAAGTACTGAAACACAACAGTTACTTCAAGGCTGGGAGTAAAAACGTGAACCTGAATTAATGTGACATCGAGTTTATCCATTTAGAACAGTGTCCATGTTTGCAGCTTCTTCACGATCTCCATCTGGACAATTGTGATAATTGTGTTGTCCTCACAACACGTGTCTGTGTGTCGCTACACAGCCGGAGAACCATTACACAAACTTTGAACACAACGCTGGCTTTTCTTGATTACTGAAGCTTTCTTGCATGAAAGATCAGTAACTGTAACATACAGAGAAAGGGTAATTACCATCTATATTTATACATGTATGTTAAACAGAAGCAGCTGGCCACACTTATGTAATACAACAGTAACTGCAAAACCAGAGAGCGATAAAACTTATCAGTGGTAACACTTGGAAATGTTCATGACCTCTAATTAAAGTTCTTTTGAGACACAGACACTCACAAAGATGAACATTTCCCGAGGCTCAAACATTTAGAGCGACACAGCGAGTTACGAGATCCCCAGGTCACCAGAGCAAAAACACCAAAGATTGTCTATGTGAGAGGAGCACTCACTCTGCTGTAACTAAAACCACCCTCTCTGGAGGAGCTGGAGCACTCGGTTAAAATGTCAGAAAATAAGTATGCTAAAATGTGAACAAACTTTAAAACCTCATGAACTCTTTGACCTAAAGACATGACACTAATTGTGGATAATGTACACCAAAGTAAGCATTCTGCCTCTCTTTTATATTGGCCATATTGGTTAAGCCCCGCCCCTCTTCATTACCGTTGCTCACTTGGACAAGCCGTAACAGTCGAGTGCATGTTTAGTGAAGAAACCACATCACAACAGGCGCTAGACAGCGAAGAGCCGCCTCGCTCATATGATTAGTTAGAGGCGTTGATATCAGCGGTTCACAGCCGCGCTCATCAGGATGGAGCCTGTTTGTTCTGCCATGAAGCTCAACCCACAGGAGACATCGGTCCAGGTTCGGTCCAGGTTCGGTCCAGGTTCGGTCCAGGTTTGGTTTGGGTTTGGTTTAGGTTTGGTCCAGGTTTGGTCCAGGTTTGGTCCAGGTTCGGTCCAGGTTTGGTCCAGGTTCGGTCCAGGTTCGGTCCAGGTTCGGTCCAGGTTTGGTCCAGGTTTGGGTTTTGGAAATGGGATGAAGTAAAGCCCGTAGTTTATCCTTCCAGAATACCTCATACCTCTGCTGCGTGGAAACCAGGCACATCGTTTGACCTTTTCTGTCTTAAACCACTCAAAGAGTCCAGAAGTGGGTAAAGTGTCGCCAGCTCTCATGCTTCTCTATTCTCATTTGGGGGCGGGGCTTAACCAAAGGTCAATTATTGCATGTGAATCCAGTCTCTAGCAAAAGTACAAAATTAACTCATATCCAAGCTGAAATTTATGATTATCAATCTAAAAATGTCCCCTTCAGTCAGATTCCTTCCACTCAGTGATGCTCCTCCTCTTTCTGTCTGCAGTTTGAAATGTTCCTCTCACATTTACATATTAGAGGGAAATCCAGAACAAAAAGTCTCAGGCAGTGGAGAAAAGTACACCAGGCTGTACTTTTCTTTTTGTGTTAAAAGAAGAAATGAGTCACTAAAAACTACAAAAGCAGTCAGACGATGGTAAAGCAGGATTACATGTTAATCCAATCCGACATGGTGTCGGGGCTGGCTGCACAGTGGTGCAGTGGTTAGTCCACTCACCTGGTCCAACCAGGAACTTCAGTGTGGCGACTCTCCACCACCTCTCCACCACCTCTCCACCTCCTCTCCACCACCTCTCCACCACCTCTCCACCACCTCTCCACCACCTCTCCTCCTCTCCACCTCCTCTACCACCTCCTCTCCACCTCCTCTCCATCACCTCTACCACCTCCTCTCCACCTCCTCTCCATCACCTCTCCACCTCCTCTCCACCACCTCTCCATCACCTCTCCACCACCTCTACCACCTCCTCTCCATAACCTCCTCTCCACCTCCTCTCCACCACCTCTACCACCTCCTCTACCACCTCCTCTCCACCACCTCTCCACCACCTCTCCATCACCTCTCCACCTCCTCTCCACCTCCTCTCCACCTCCTCTCCACCTCCTCTCCATGTGAATGTGATGGACTGACGACTTGTCCAGGCGCAGAACCAAGTGACAGATGCAGGTTTACTACAGACTTTACAACCGTTTTATCATCTGAAGTTGTATTTATAATGCCCCAGAAACAAATCCTAGATTCTGGGGCAAACAACTGATACAGGATCATGAATCCTGAAAATAAAGAAAAACAAATCCCCTTTCCTCGAACTCTGTAACCAGCATGTGAAAGAAATGTGTAATTTACTGTACGAGTCTAGTTTCTGCAGACTGAATGAAACGCTTTCAGCTTTATTCATTCAAACAAACACCAGGAGCAAACCCAGAAATAATATATATATATATATATAAATATATATAAATAACATCCAGGCTTGGCTGCTAATTTAATGCTGATTTCTGTTTGGTTTGGACGGTTAAAACTGCAGCACGCCACACGCCTTCAACATGGCTGTTTGAATCGGACCCTGAAGCCACCAGAACACGCCTTCAACATGGCTGTTTGAATCGGACCCTGAAGCCACCAGAACACGCCTTCAACATGGCTGTTTGAATCGGACCCTGAAGCCACCAGAACACGCCTTCAACATGGCTGTTTGAATCGGACCCTGAAGCCACCAGAACACGCCTTCAACATGGCTGTTTGAATCGGACCCTGAAGCCACCAGAACACGCCACATGTCCTCACTCTCTTCCTACAGACGTACAGTAATAAACAGGCTATGAAAGCCGGTTCATTATCCGCGGCTGTTCCCCCGCCGAGCCTCATGCAGCTCGTCTGACTGCCTCCAACTGCTGGAACAGCAGAGCGAGGTCAGCGCAGAGCAGCTGCAACGCCATTGGTCCGTTTTCTGTCAGCAGACATCAGAAGATCAACGGTATTGGTCGGTAGTCAGTACCAGGGTATGGACAGCTCCCACACACACACACACACACACACACACACACACACACACACACACACACACACACACACACACACACACACACACACACACACACACACACACACACACACACACACACACACACACACACACACACACACACACACACACACACACACACACACACACACACACACACACACACACACACACACACACACACACACACACACACACACACACACACACACACACACACACACACACACACAGACAGACAGACAGACAGACAGACAGACACACGTTTCCTTCAAAGAACCAGAACCAAACTTTCTCCAGAAGAAGCTCAAACTCTGAACTAAAAGAAAGAACCTGATTTCCTCTCCAGGCCACTGGATTCCAGATGAAAACCTTTTGCTGCGTTTTACCAAACCGGCGCCACTGAATGCTTAATGAGGCTTATGCTCACTTTACGCATGACTCATCTCGCTGTGCTTACAACCTTTTCTGGCTCAACCTGGCTTGGACCTGAACAATGATGACCCTCTGGTGGGTTCATGACGGACGGCCGGCTGGGCCTGCATGCCAGTACATCTGACAGGCCTCAGTACACACCCGGAGGAGATATTTGCAGAACTCCTGTAGTAAAAGTGAGAAATGTGTCTTGGGTAATGTTACAGTGGGCGTGGAGCCTGGGAGACAGCAGCCAGGGCAACAATGACACAGCGCTGAGTTGTGATCAGTCATTCTTATTAACACATGCTTACTCACTCATTAACAACTCCAGACCACTGAAAGGCTCTGGTGATCTTCTGTGGCGTCAGATTACTTACTACCGTGAACGATTACTCTCACTACAGAAAATACTTTCATGAGAAGTGGGAAAAGGTTTTAACTGATTATTTTTCAAAAATAATATTCTTCAGGTTTTTTGGTCTCAATGCTTCACATTCCTAAAGCTTTATAACACACAGCTGTCCAGTGTCTCACCTGCTGGGCTGGACAGACACACAGTGTCTCACCTGCTGGGCTGGACAGACACACAGCTGTCCAGTGTCTCACCTGCTGGGCTGGACAGACACACAGTGTCTCACCTGCTGGACTGGAGAGACACACAGCTGTCCAGTGTCTCACCTGCTGGGCTGGATAGACACACAGTGTCTCACCTGCTGGGCTGGACAGACACACAGCTGTCCAGTGTCTCACCTGCTGGACTGGACAGACACACAGCTGTCCAGTGTCTCACCTGCTGGGCTGGATAGACACACAGTGTCTCACCTGCTGGGCTGGACAGACACACAGTGTCTCACCTGCTGGGCTGGACAGACACACAGTGTCTCACCTGCTGGGCTGGAGAAAGTTCAACAAACATTTGTCTTAATGAGTTCCTCAAATCAGATTGTGGCAAAGAGCATCAAGAACAATCATCCGTCCGTCGCTCAGAGCTGGAGCTGATCCCAGTGGACCAGGGGTGAAGGCAAGGAGAACACACTGTGGACCGCTGGCCACAGACAGAACCGCCATTCCACAGACAGAACCGCCATTCCACAGACAGAACCGCCATTCCACAGACAGAACCAGTGTTCCAGACACAGAACCGCCATTCCACAGACAGAACCGCCATTCCACAGACAGAACCGCCATTCCAGAGACAGAACCACCATCCCAGAGACACTAGTCCACTTCAAACATTCAATGGACACACTAAAGGCCTCCAGCCCAGAGGAACAAGACATTGTTGCTGTGAGGTCAGGAGGGGAACCACGACCCAAACATTCAGCTTCATTGGGTCTTTTTAACCCAGTAAAGTACTCAGATTGGAAATTTCAAGCACATTGAAGAGGTGACCTTGGACTCTCAAGGGTTTAGATGTTCACTGGTCTTAGATATTTAAAGGTGCTGCAGATCATCTGGAGACAAATGGGTAAGAAGAAGGAATATAGTGGATTAATCCTGATTAAAGGTTTAGAACAAGAAGAAGCTGAGAGTTGATCTGAAGTCATCCTGCAGGTTGGAATGAATAGAAGACGGACCAGGGTTGGTTTAATGAAGCCCTGGATGGAGGGATGGATGGAGGGATGGATGGAGGGATGGATGGAGGGAGGGATGGATGGGTGGGTGGATGAATGGATGGAGGGATCTGGAGTGATGGATGGATGGGTGGGTGGATGAATGGATCGAGTGATGGATGGAGGGATGGAGGGATGGATGGATGGATGGATGGATGGATGGAGGAATGGATGGAGGAATGGAGGAATGGATGGATGGATGGAGGGGTGGAGGGGTGGATGGATGGAGGGATGGATGGGTGGTGGGATGGAGGAATGGAGGGATGGATGGATGGATGGAGGGATGGAGGGATGGATGGATGGAGGGGTGGATGGATGGATGGATGGATGGATGGATGGATGGAGGGATGGATGGATGGAGGGATGGAGTGATGGATGGAGGGATGGATGGAGGGGTGGATGACCTTAACCAAGCTATGTCGCTGATGATGTCTGATGTCTAAATGAGAATGAAGGACGACCCCCCGGTGGGATCCGGCGGCCGGCGGACACACTCGGCTGGAGGCCTGCTGGAGGCTCCCGGAGCTCCGGCCGCGGTGAGATGACAGACAGCCAGATTTACCGGGTTTAATCCCGGCCAGCGAGGCCGGTGCGTGCGCGTCGTCAGAGCCTCCGGTTCACGTTGAGTCGCGCGCTGGCGGCTCGTGTGGCCGCGGCGGTGAAGCGGGATTAAAATAAGAGCCAGTCGCCTCACCAGTTCTCCTGCATCCACCGGATGGCTTCGTCCTCGTTGAACTGCCGCTCGAACTCGTACTCTTGCAGCGCGAGGACCGACATGCTGACTGGCTGCGTCTCTTCGCTCGGTGGGAACGGGGGAACGTGTGGCTTCACTCGGAGTCCTCGCCGCCCCTCTCTCGCATCGCTCTCGCCGCTGCCGGGACTTGGCGGTTGTGCGCGACCAGCGCGGCGGCAGTGGCGGTACCTTCCTCCTCCTCTTCCTCCTCCTCCTCTTCTTCCTCCTCCTCTTCCTCCTCCTCCTCCTCCTCCTCCACCGGCGGCAGAGCCGACGCCCTCTTCCTGGTCGAGGAGCCCCCCGGGTCCTAACGCCGTTAGATTTTAATCTCTGCTGGACTCAGAGACAAAAACTAAGAAAAGCCAACAACAGTTTTATACAATCATAATATTAGTAACAGTGAAGGTCAAGTTACTTTTAAAATGCAGTTTGTTATATATTATTAGTTACTGTCATTCGAAAGTTACATTACATTATCACTGTCTCTATTACTATTACTGTCTGAATTGTAATTCACATTACTTTTGAAGTACTTTCTTTCTTTCTTTCTTTTTATCCATTTCAATCGTGTGTTTTGTTTTTCTCAAATTTCATGAAGCTCATTCCACTGAGTGTTTACATAATTGAAGAAGAGCCCAAAGAAGATCAAACTTATAGTAGTATATACTATATACTATATATATATATATATATATATATATATATATATATATATATTTATATCACATTTAACTGAATTATCATGGCCCATAGGATTTGTCATGACTCATTTGGTTCGTACAGTTTGAGGCAATAGAAAATGTGTTGCTTTATACATTCTAATTAGTGTTTGTAACTTGGATCAAAATAACAACAGAACTATAACTTTGCTTTCTAAATTGCTGAAATCTATTATATTGCTGCTGATTATAGATTCAGTGGAGGGTGTAATAGTAGTAGTAGTAGTAGTAGTAGTAGTAGTAGTAGTAGTAGTAGTAGTAGTTTATCTGGTCAACCAAACACATGATGCAACAAAACAGAAAAGGAAGTCAAACAAACAAATAAAAAAACCCACATCTGTCTTCTTGTTTTTTAATGTGACAACATCCTTCTTATGATTTGTGTCTGGGAGGTTCAGGCTGAAGTTAAACTGATTTTGCATAACAGAGTACAAGGAAAGCTTCTACAATTAAAGCCAAAGACAGAAACAATCACTTCTCTATACTGGATACCGTAGAACTGATGTCAATTTCAGAAGAGACTTCTTTTCTTAACCGTTCCTGAAAAAGAACAAACAGAACAAACAGAACAAACAGAACAAACAGAACAAACAGAACAAACAGAACAATAACCTGTCGTTTGAGGAAACACAGGGGATTTTAATTTAGTGATTCTGGAGCTTTATATTTTTTTTAAATAGTGAGTTTAAACTTCCTTTTAAATGCTTCAAGCGTAGTCGATATTATTTTAGTTTATTTCTTTGAGAGAATGTAGCCTAATGACTGCATAGACCAGGACTCAGAACCTTCAGAACCAGAACCTCTCGGTTGGTGATTTTCCACCAAATTTGTCTGGAGCCACAAAATATGTTGAAGGAATCTGAAATAAAGAAAAACCATGGAAAGAAAAACAAAGTGCTGTACATACTAAAATCTAACCTGGTATTTGTGGCGTTTCAATCCAGGTACTTTTATTTTAACTTCTTTTTCTTGTTAAAAACGTTTTAGTGCCTCGATGCGTCTCGGCTGTTTGAACCTTTTCAGCTCCTTTAACCAGAGGATTAGACCATTATGAAAAATAGTGTGAGAAGCACATAACATAAGAATGAAAGTAAAATGTTTATTAATATATATACCAGTGGGAAGGTTTCAGAGAGCCACTACAGAGGGACTGAAGAGCCACGTGTGAGAAAGATGGAAGTAACCCTGTATTGAAATGACAGATTTAAGCCCATAATGTGAAGTTTTACTGAGTATTCAGTGACGACATGTTAAATCTGACTTCAGCGTCTGGACCTGCCCTCTCTCTCATAGAGCCACATCCACTCTGCTTTAGGTGAAGATATTCAGAGTAGAATCACCAAAGTGTTCCGATAAACCTCAACTACTCAGAGATACTCTTCTAACTTTAGAGCCGTCCAGATCAACTGTGTGACGTCATCGTGTTGAGAGAAAGTCAAATATTAGGGCCATTTAAAATGGCAGTAATATGTTTTATTGCTTGTTACATTCAGAAACCACCTTGTTCCTCCACATTGGTGGTCGTGAACTAAAACTTTCTGTACCAACCTGACCAGTACGCAGGTTTAGTTTCATGAGCCCAGAACTTTATCTAATAAACAAAAGAGCGATGGGTGAGGTGACCCAGAGGACGACTCAGCGCTGGGACTGTCCACTGATTCTCCTCAGAGCGATAATATATGAAAGACACGTTATTTGAATGTGGGCGTGTGATTGGACGACGCTATGAACCTAAACCCTGAAAAATTAATATTTTGGTTCGGTCTGTCGACTGAAGACGTGTCTTGCACATGTTCTGTTTTATTACTGGACTTTCTTCTGACTGAAACAGAGAGGAAAAAATGATGCTTTGCTGTTTTTAATTGACTTTTCATAAATAATTAAAACTTAAAAATAATACCATGCAAAGGCATTATTACAACTAATAACGTTTTAATAGTCAATGATGTCATAATTTAGCTCTTTTTCAGCAGTGTAATACCTAACTACAGCTGCAATTCTTAGAAATAAACTTTTTATTTCAATGTAATTTATTACATGACTGGCTATATGTCAGTCAGAAAAACCAACATTATTAATGTTATTAGTGGTTACAGGTGTCCTGGAAGTCTTTGTTTCAATGGGAATCACATTAATTTTCTCTAAAACATGAACTGATTAGATCTCAAAGATCGAAGGTCAAGGTCTCGTTTATGTGTTTCCCACATGTGAAGAAGAATCTTTCTTATTCCGACCAGCTGAGAGCAGGTAAGGCCATTTGTCCATTTCATGACTTCCCCCTTTGCTTTGAATCCAAACGTGATGCAGTCTGTTTCAAAAGATGAAGGTTCTGATCAGGAATGATATTAGATTTGCCAGTAAATTCTTCCTATTAGAGAATCTCCTGCTCTATCCAGGCAAACTCCCCGTCCTCTAACTGGCAGGCTGGAGTCAAGACTGCAGAGTGGAATAACCATAGCCTATCATTTAAAGAAATTATTGATATCTCCCTAAATATCAGTATTTTTGCTCAGCCCTACATAATACTGTAAATACTCCAAAACAAATGAATTCACACACATGTTCATTTACTCAGTGAGTTTTAATGCAGTGCCAGTACTGAAAATAGTAAATCTGTTCAGAAGTGAAATGAAGCACTTTTTATTGGTCTTCTTTGAAGTTTAGAACGCCAGCTCCCAA
Source organism: Lipophrys pholis (assembly GCF_963383615.2). Classification (NCBI taxonomy): domain Eukaryota; kingdom Metazoa; phylum Chordata; class Actinopteri; order Blenniiformes; family Blenniidae; genus Lipophrys; species Lipophrys pholis. The sequence continues at coordinate 34,110,241 of NC_137629.1, read as the reverse complement.
TGTCAGCATACCGACCATTATATATTGGGTTTCCTTGTAATCCAGCATTGTTAAGCCCTGCAGGGAGAACGTGTCCTGGACTTCTGGACCGTCGACTGGCTGAACTCTGAAGGAGGAAAGGTCAAACTACATCATCAGGACAGTTTGTCTGAGCGCCTTCCAAAGTCTGCACTGTGTGTGTGTGTGTGTGTGTGTGTGTGTGTGTGTGTGTGTGTGTGTGTGTGTGTGTGTGTGTGTGTGTGTGTGTGTGTGTGTGTGTGTGTGTGTGTGTGTGTGTGTGTGTGTGTGTGTCTTCCCATGCAGGTACTCCAGCTCCCTGATACATACAAGCAGTTAAGTGTATGAAGTTGATGTGTTTGTGCTCTGAGAGACATTATCGATCCACACATGAACAATCTAATCCAGAATATTCATAGAGGTTCCTGGATTAAATACTGACAGTACTATCAATGTCCTACAGGGGGCGCTGCTGGGGGTCAGGGGCCTTGTTCATGGATCCACCTGTGAGCCTGAAATGGACCAAACAGTACATCAGATGTATAATTTCACTCAAAAAATATAATTTCTGGTCTGAGGGAAACAGATGTTCAAAAATCTCAACAATCTATGAGAATAAATGACTTCCAATCATTTCCAAACCATTAAAATGATGGAAAACATTGATGGAAATAAACTGGACCATTTCTTAGAAGAAGATAATTTACAGGACGTGTCCTAACACTTCTCACTTTTCTTATATTTCCTTTGTCTGTGATTGTGTTTGTCCTCACAGCTCCGCCTTTAAAAACCTCTTTTCTAGTTGAAATTGTCAGTAATTCTGATGAATTCCAGTTCATATATTATTAAATTATTAAAAAAATAAAATAAAAATAAACCTTAATATATGAACGACGTGGCCACAGAACATTGTTTTCCTTCACAGTTTCTGGAGTAACTTGCATCAAGGTTGTTTTAAAACAAGTCAGAGAGCAAAGCAAAGATCTTCTTTATCTTCATTAAAACTCTCCCAGAATTCATTCGGTCCAGATCAGGCCTTGTTGGATCGACGGCGCCACTTCCTGGGCCGCCCCTCGTTCTTTACAATCAGGCCAGTTTATGAAAAGAGTTTTTGTTTTCTTTCACTCCAGTCTGGCTTTGTCCTGATGACACTATGTACAGTATAGCATTTTATTTAGGTAAATCGGTCAACAAACATGCCAATACAATATTTGCATAATTTGTTTTAAGGTTCCAGTTAATTCAGATAAATTTTCTTCCCCATCACTTCATGAACCAATAAATAATTGATCTGCAGACGTGATCAGAGAAAGGAACGTGCCACCAGGTGATCATGTGTGAACTGGATTCTTCAAACCAGGAGGACTGCGACTCCTTCATCACATCTGGACTCGTAAAAGTGATGCAATCAAACAACACCTGAAGATTCTTTAAAGCAGCCCTGAACCGTTCCACAGAACCAGACCCTCAGAACCAGAGAGAAGCTAGTACTTCAATCCAGATCAGGACACGTTGGACTCAGACTCTGTAAACTAGACTTTCTATTTGGATCAGGTGATGGTTCTTTATCACACTTCAGTTAAATCACACCTGGAATAATAGCTCCTCCAAACAGCTGGTTGAAACCACACCAAGTCTCCTCCAATCAAAAAGACTTTCTGAAACATAAAATACATATAGAGATACACACATAGAATATGTTTAACCCAGCCGTACATTTAAGATTATTATATTGTAATATGTTGATTGTTTTTTTAGGATTATGCCTCCATCATATAGATGCTTGAACTCAGTTTCTGACGTGTTTATCAGAACTCTGTAAACTAACTGGGCTCCAGAACCAGACCAGAACCTTTTGAATGAAGCCCAGAAAGATCTGCTCTTTTCAAAGCAGATCTGGAGACTTTAAAATCAGCATTTGTTGATCCCACATGTGATTCTCAGGTGTGCACACGAGGATGAAGGTTTGATCAAACCAAGTTATTGCTTCACAATAAATAATAAAGACAAATAAGATGTGATGTGTTACAAAACCGCGAGCTGTTTCCTCATCATGCTCACACGACTGTATTGATTACTTTATCAGACCAATCGGAAGGCAGACAGGTGGTTATACCACGGTCTGAATGAACCCTCACACACACACACACACACACACACACACACACACACACACACACACACACACACACACACACACACACACACACACACACACACACACACACACACACACACACACACACACACACACACACACACACACACACACACAGACTTTGGATGTTGCGCAGACAAACTGTTCTGATGATGTTGTAGTTTGAACTTTTCAAGTTCAAAGAAGAAAACCTAGTTCTTCCTTTTACTCCCGAATAGATTTTTCCTTTTGGAGACGTTTGTCGTAAAGTTCACAGAATAATTGACATCCTGGACAATTTAATGTTTGAATTTGCTCCAGAAATTCAAACTCATGGAGAAGTGCTCCTGATCTCGGGACAATGAAGACTTGTGAGGCGAGGCGGAGGACCGGCTCAGGCGGTCCAGGGTTCCACTCAGACTGGTTTGGTAAAAGGAATCCCTCTTGCTCACACATCCTCCCATGCAGGTTTTGGCCTTTGGAAAGAAAGTTGTTTGTTCGTAACAAGCAGAAACTCAGACGTGCAGACGGTGATGAACAGAAACCGGCTCGGGGCCGAGAAACTGGATTCTTGGAATTTATGGCTCTTGGAAGTGGACAAAGCCTTTTGACAGACGTGTGTTTGTCTCGGTTCATTTAGAACATTGTTCACATTACAGCCTCTCCTTGTGCTCAACACGTGTTAGTCAGCGAGGGAATGTTGGATCCTCAAGGTTGCAGAATGGAGCAGTTTATTCTATGTAAATGATTCAGAATGAGTTTATCTTAATACTAATAACAATCCCCAAACATCTCATAATAAATAGATTTGTTTTTCTTGCTGATTTTTCTTGCTTGTTCTTATGTGAAGGTTTATATATAGAATAGTGCAGTAATGACAATATCAGGCAGGTGTTTATAATGCAGTGGCTCATCATCAGTGTATAATATCTCAACAATAATGTCTGTGACTCTGTGACGTGTTACAGAAGCAGCTTCCTCAGCCATTGTTCCATCTGCTGCTCTGGAAGGGTTAGTTGGGTTCTGTTGTTCTCTATCATTGTAAGAGGTTCTGGAAGGGTTAGTTGGGTTCTGTTGTTCTCTATCATTGTAAGAGGCTCTGGAAGGTTTAGTTGGGTTCTGTTGTTCTCTATCATTGTAAGAGGTTCTGGAAGGGTTAGTTGGGTTCTGTTGTTCTCTATCATTGTAAGAGGTTCTGGAAGGGTTAGTTGGGTTCTGTTGTTCTCTGTCATTGTAAGAGGTTCTGGAAGGTTTAGTTGGGTTCTGTTGTTCTCTATCATTGTAAGAGGCTCTGAGATGTTTGTTGATGTGATTTAGCGCTTTACAAATAAAATTGAATTGAATTGAATTGAAATAAGTAATAAATAACAATCAACATTTCCTCTTCTGGCAAACTCATCAATCAGTCGTAATGGTAGGACTCCAGGTTTTTAAGGTAAATACATACTTGTGTAAAATATTGACCGCATTTAACAAAAGAAGAAGAGATCTGACTCATTTTCCTAAATACAAATAAGAACGTTTTTGTTGTGAAATGCTTCAAAGTAAACATTATTGTGTTAATGTATTTGTGGCACTGGGCTGGAAATGCATGTGACTATAAAAACCCACTTCTGTTACCTTGAAGGTTTGAGTGGAAGAGAAAGATAAAACATATTTATTATTATTATCAAGAAGTATTTGTGTTCATCATGGCTAAAATATGAATTTAATGAGGACAACTCAAAGGTTATAAAAATGTAAAACTAAATGTAAGAGGGAGGAAAAGTACTGAGTCACTAACCATAAGTAAAAGTTTTAGGCAATGTTGCTTTGATGTTTAAATCAATAATGTTTAATCTGGCAAACTAGAGCTGGATTATGTCTCTGCTGGTGGTTTTTTCTCTTTATATCTCTGGTTTGTTTTTAGATAATAAACTTGCTTTGAACTCCAAACTATAATACAAGTTGAGGTATGATCATTTCTTTTATTCAGCTGCTGTATTCAGGCTGACTTTTGCACATAAAGTTAAAAAAAGAAAAAAGTATACTTGTCTCTCAATAAGGATTTAACCTCTTTCTGTTCTTTTTTTTCTACTTTTACTAAAAATAAAAAGTTGAATTGATACTCTAACAGGTATCTGTACTTTTGGGATCCTATATGAAAAAACATGGAGGATTTGTGAAATAGAGAAGAAGTGAAAGTGGATTTTATCCAGAGTGAAGTCTCCTTTTTACCAAGTGCACTTGAACGCAACACGTCTAATGAGTCCAGGTGTGTTTGAAATGAATTAATACTTTTTACTCGGATATCTAACATTTTCTCACGCAATTCACTTTTTTTTAACTCAACAAGTTGTTATTTTTCTTACTCTTCTCTTCCTGGATGATAAAATATTCCCACGAATGTCAAAAAAGGATCGTAACCTCGACTGTCGTCGCCAAAATCTAATTTCTGAGGATTAAACTTTTTGTTTCTGTGGCTGGAAATGAAGAATGAATCTGGAAATCTGGAGAAGAGACTCCACCAAGTAAGTCTATATGTATATATATATATATATATATATATCTTTCTGTGTGTGTGTACATACAGGCTGTGGGGCTTGCTTCATGCATTACTTTAGTGACTTCAGGCTTCCAGGTTATTTTCTGCTCTGATGGATAAAATCATGTCAGAATCCCAGCAGCACGAGGCTTCACAGGGGGAACTAGTTTATTCATACAGCATCACTATGACAGTGGCACATTCACAAGAACATAAAGAAATACTGAAAATTACAGTTGAATTGTAACGAGAGAGCAGAAATATGTGCGAACTAACACGGTTTCATGTCTGTCTTCCTGCTTCTGTCACATTCTTCTGTCTGTCTTCATATTTTGCTTTAAGAGTTTTTAGGTTCATGCTCCTTTCTCCAGCTATACATCTTCTTCACTGCTTTATCCATCCTCTCTGATGGTGGCAGCGACCAGTGTGAGAAGGCAGATGGACAGGAAAACTCACCTCCACACCCAGGAGACATTTAGAATCAGATGCATGTTTCTGGATGGTGGGAGGCTGTCAAAGTGTCCATACATGCACAGGGAGAACATGCAGGCTCCACTCAGGCAGAGAGTTCTTTTACTGGGATTATTTGAATTCTTCCAGGTTGTAATGCTCATCACCTGAACTAGTTGCACTCATCCTAAATGTACCTTGTGAGTTATTTGTCGCTGCATCGATCTGAACTGCTGGCTTTAGTTTAATCTCCCCTGTGGAGGGTTCCTGCAAAGCGTGGACGTTCTTTATTGGTGGACGTCCAGTAAGAATACACTGCTCTGGCTCAGGAACACTGCTCTGGCTCAGGAACACTGCTCTGGCTCAGGAACCAAACTCAGTTTATGTCCTGGTTTCTTTAGGGGAAAGCTGGACACACCTCAGTTGCTATGGAGTTAAGATGCTGGAATGCCTCTGATGAGCTGCACTTCTCCTCCTTCACCTCCTCCTTCACCTCCTCCTTCACCTCCTCCCCGCTCACCTCATTATAGTTCCAAAAATACCCAGCTTTAGGCTTTCATCATTAGTTTCCCTCCAGTCTCTGGAGAGCAGTTGGGCCGTTGAAGTAAAAGGTGTGACCTCTCACCTGTCTGTCTCAACATAACGTCTGGGGGTCTCCCAGCTCGGAGGCCTTCACCGTCCCCCTCACCGTCTGCACCTCCAACCACAATCTAGAGACGTTCTTCTGCCTCTACGTGACGGCGCGTGTTTTTGCCCTGTGAGGCAGCTGAGTGGCGGCGTGGCCCCCAGCAGAGCAGTTTGGCTGGCATGTCAGGCATCCAGAGCATCGCTGAGGAGGAGCAGCCAGGAAGTAGAGCTCACAGCTTTAAAGGGAGTCACTGGGAGGTGAAGAGGCCCTGCAGGGAGCCAGCGCCACTTTAGTCATGATAATACAGCAAAGTCTGCATGAAGACCGTCTCATAGTCCAGCTTCCTGAACATGTGAAGATATGATTGAACACACACACACACACACACACACACACACACACACACACACACACACACACACACACACACACACACACACACACTGAATTGAAACTATTCTGGACATTAAGGTTTTGTGCAATATTTCTAGAAACACACAGCATTTTAGAAATAACTTATAAATCTACTTTGTGTTTCTGAAAATAATGTGAACTTTGACGGTTTTGTCTAGTTTGACGCCACATTTGAGGATTTACACTTTTAATCTTACAAACTAGTACAAGTTATGTAGCTGTTTCCCTCCCCTACAGTTATGAAATATAAATAATAATTTATTATTATTATAGGAGAAAAGCAGTAGTTATGTGGAACAATTCTGTGTTATTCAAATCAGATGTTGTTTTTTCTGCACTGAAGTGAAAAAAAAGTCTTCAAATATCCCAGAATAATAAAGGTAAAGTTTATAATCTGACTGTGCTGGAGTGAGCCTAAAGACTCCCGCGGTGAGATAAGTGTCTCTACGTAAACGTCGGGACACGGTGACCTCCAGTCGAGTAAACAGTCGGTGAAAGGCAGAAGACGTTTGGACAGAAAGCGTTCGCTGGTTGGTTGCTTTCAGTATCGCAGAATCTCACAGCTCGTTTGTCAGCTGCCACTTCAGATCAGACAGTTACAATAATCTCTGCAGATTACCATGAAATGACCTTCTGACTGCCGCGTTCTGCAAACAGCCGATTTCTATCTGAGGTTCATGATAAGGGTTTTTCCCTTTTTACTGTCGTGTCTCGTTCTGTGTTTACCTCGTCCACGAGGAGTCACTGGTCAGGATGACCCAGGCTGCTAAAGCTTGGTCAATGCAGCGTTTCTCACCTGCTGCTCCTGCTGCTCCTGCTGCTCCTGCTGCTCCTGTTTCTCCTCCTGCTGCTCCTGTTTCTCCTCCTGTTGCTCCTCCTGCTCCTGTTTCTCCTGTTTCTCCTGCTGCTCCTGTTTCTTTTGCTTCTTTTGCTGCTCCTGTTTCTCCTGCTGCTCCTGCTCCTCCTGCTGCTCCTCCTGTTTCTCCTCCTGCTGCTCCTGTTTCTCCTCCTGCTGCTCCTGCTGCTCCTGCTGCTCCTGTTTCTCCTGTTTCTCCTGCTGCTCCTGTTGCTCCTCCTGCTGCTCCTGCTGCTCCTGCTGCTCCGTGTGAATGTTTTTTCATATTTATTCATATTCAACTGAGGCTTTTTGCACTTTTTTGAATTTTCAGTTATTGATAACACCATAGTGACTACTCTGTGGCTCTGAAAGTAATATTACACCAGAAGTTACTCAGTGCAACGAACGCAGAAGGAAAAGTACTGATAAACTGTCTTATCTCTTTCTGTTTTCCCCTCTCTCTTATATCCTGACAATATAGTACCTGCATTGAAACAGTTTTTCACTGCTTTTGTTTTTAAGCCTCCATTTAATTCATTTGAACCATCTGATTTATAGAGATTTTGAGACGCAAAGGCACATTTATTTATATAGAACCATTGAGACACGAGGCCATTCATGGGGCTTTAGGGGAAATGAAGGAAATCAAGAACAGATAAAGAAAAAACTGGAAACGAAATGGAGATGAACGGAGTACTGCCCCCTCCTTTATTGGAATCTATTTAGCATTTTGTAACTCCGTTTGTTCTGAAATGAAGGTTAGATAATGTGATTCCAGTGAATTCTGGTAAAACTGAGACTGGAGTGACCCAATTCTACCAGTATACTGCCATCTAGTGGTGGCTTGAGCGTCTCTCCATCTATTTTCCCACCACAGATACTCAATCTGCCCCCAAACAAATTGGATTCATAATGCATGGCTTACATTACACGCTGTTCATATCATATCTGTGGCTGCAGGGAAGCATTGCGGTAAATCTATTGGATAATATCTGCCAGCGCTCGCTGTGACATTGGCAATAAGATGGAGAATCGGTGATGTGATGTCTGAGTGGCCAAGGTGAATGTATTGTTTTAACCAAAAGGGCAGCAGCTGCAGGCGCAGAGTGGAAATGTGACCTATTGGTTTAGTGCAGATAACCACACATTCCCCTCGACCTTTCCACTTCATTACCTGTCGGGATGCCTCTTAAATCGAGGAGAATCCACTGCTGCTGTCATGTAGGGCTGAAGGTTTTCTCTCTTTTATTTATATATACATACACACACACACACACACACACATATATATATATACACACACACACCAAATCCAGTCAATCAGCTTCTCTTTTGTTTGGTGAATGTGTGTCATCAGCTTGTAGACTTTTTATTATTACATCACAATTATGTCAGAAGAGATGTGTAGGAATCAATAATGATGTGATTAACTTGATAGTAAAATTTGAATTTCCTACAAACTGTTGATGGATCCTATCAGAACGTTTTTATTTATTTAAGAAAAACTAAACAGGAGTATTCATATAATTCTTTATTAGTGCTACGAATATAGTATCACTTGCTGAAAAGTCTAAAACATTTTAGAAACCACATGACAGATTCTGATGGAAACTTCTTCATGTTAATTGCTGTGAATTAATTATCTTTGGCGCCCTCTGCTGGTTCATCTATATTAAACTGAACTGCAGTGGAAACCAGTGGAAGAAGTTTGCAGAAGGAAAACATGCAACTGAGGCTGGAACCTGGAATAATGAGAGTTAGAATGTTTTCCATGCTGCCAGGAGGGAGTTTATAAAAACACCCAGAATGTAACAGCGACAGTCGTTTCTGGACTTTTGACTGGATTTGGCACCAGAAGGTTTAATTAGAATTTGCTGATGTTAAGATTGGAGTCATTTTCTCTAGTAATTGTTTGGCTTTGTGCAAATCCTCACATTTCCATCAGCTGTACTCCACACCAAAGAAGAACTTTAAAGTCTGAATTTAAAGGTTATTATGGGACTTTTCTTACCAGTCCGGCTCGCAGACTGACAGAACTGAAATGTGTTTGTCACCCTGATTAGAATGTTGTTCATCATGTAGAATGAACTTCATGTTGTGGCGCCTCATCTTTTCACCCTGAACCACTTTAGAATCACGTCACCAAACACTTCCCTTGTAAATCAGCTGAAGCATTGAAGAGATATTTAAATTCCTTTCTGAACTAAACATTCGATTTGTGTTGCTCTTCATGATGTTTTACACCTCTGGTCAAAGGTTCTTCTTCATTCTTCGCCAAAGTGATTTAAGATTTATTTTTCAAAGAAAACAAAATCCAATGTTATTTTTAAATATCAACTATTCTAAATGTGTTCAAATGTTGATAGAGAATAGAAATGTGACGCTACGACTTGAAGTCAGCCTCAGGAATAACGGATCAGTGAAGATTAGTGATCATTTATCTCTGAAGGAAAAGAAACGGAACCGAACATGTTGACGTTGTCATTGAGGATTATGTTTAAGAAGAAGAGTTAGTTCTAAAGTTTATATCCAGTCAAGGTCTTTGGTTTGTTCTTAAACATGCAGAGAAAACTGGGACGTTCATTCACTTCCTGTTATTCCATTAAAAACATCTTCCTGTTCTTAGTGAGTTTCTAAAGGGTCTGGGCGATGCTTTTTCTCATTTTACAACAGAATGGATCATAAGTGTAAGAGTTTAATCCTGTACTAAAGTAATAAGATGAGTTAGAGGAGTAGTGTGTGTGTGTGTGTGTGTGTGTGTGTGTGTGTGTGTGTGTGTGTGTGTGTGTGTGTGTGTGTGTGTGTGTGTGTGTGTGTGTGTGTGTGTGTGTGTGTGTGTGTGTGTGTGTGTGTGTGTGTGTGTGTGTGTGTGTGTGTGTGTGTGTTAATGAAGCAGAGCTCTGGAGGCTGCAGACGCAGACGCAGCCGTTTTACACGACAGACGACAGACCTGGACGTGACTGGATGAACAGAGATTAAAAGTGTCTGTGTGAGATGGAGATGTGAGGGAGAAGAAGCTTCAGCAGCAGATCTCTGACTCAGTCCAGGAATTCACTTCTCAAAACAGGTTGTATAAAAATAAGAGACATTTCTTATCAGCAGTAAAACACTTCTGGATTTATTCTGAGTTGATTCTCCACAAACACCGTCGATGTTCTTCTTACTTTGTTTCCCCCAGAGGGAGGTTCTTCTGCACTGAGCTGCTTCGGTCACATAGAAGGGTTAGGTTAGGGTTAGGTTAGGGTTAACCCTAACCTAACCCTAACCCTGGACATTAATACCAATAAATCCTGTATCAGATCATTGAAAGAGAAATGTTAAAGACATTTTAAGAATGAAGCAGAATCAAGAGAAACCACGTATAAACCAACCACGAGGACGATCCTGAGGATAAATTACATATAGAAGCCCCCAGAGACTATCAGTGCTTTTTAATCCTGAAATATTATAACATCAATCAGATAAATACAGTTACAAGTATATATTACACCCAAACTAACTAGTAGCTGAGCAGAGAGGTGACTGGTAGAGATCAGAGGTTCTTTCTTTGCTGATACTTGTTGGTTTGGGTCGGTCTCCTTCTTCTGGAGGTTCTGGTTCTGGTTCTTTGCCAGGCGGGTGTTGGTAGCGGCGGCGAGGTTGCGCGGCGTTCCCTCGGCTCTAAACATTAACGGCAGCGTGAGATTCCAGCGGCTCGGCTTCTTCCGGGTCTCTGTGGATGTTGGATCCTGTGGAGATCAGGCAGAGAGCAGATCTACCAAAGATCAATACTCCAGTGGATTTCCTCCATCAACCTCACTGAATCCACCAGCTGTCACATAGAGGGCGAGCGTAGACGGCGGTGCTGGGCCCGGTCCAATTCAATAAGTCACTCTTGGCGCCGTCTGTTTGCGTCGGGTGGGAAAGGCTGTGAGCTCATGGAGGTGGAGGAGTGGAGGAGGGAGGAGTGGAGGAGTAGAGGGGTGGAGGAGTAGAGGGGTGGAGGAGTGAAGGAGGGAGGAGGGCGGAGTGGAGGAGTTGAGGAGTGGAGGAGTGGAGGAGGGAGGGGTGGAGGAGTAGAGGGGTAGAGGGGTGGAGGAGTGGAGGGGTGGAGGAGGAGAGGGGTGGAGGAGTGGAGGGGTAGAGGGGTGGAGGAGTGGAGGAGGGAGGAGTGGAGGGGTAGAGGAGTGGAGGGGTAGAGGGGTGGAGGAGTGGAGGAGGGAGGAGTGGAGGGGTGGAGGAGTGGAGGGGTAGAGGGGTGGAGGAGGGAGGAGTGGAGGGGTAGAGGGGTGGAGGAGTGGAGGAGTTTAGGAGGGAGGGGTGGAGGAGTGGAGGAGGGAGGAGTGGAGGGGTAGAGAGGTGGAGGAGTGGAGGAGGGAGGGGTGGAGGAGTGGAGGGGTGGAGGAGGGAGGGAGGGAGGGGTGGAGGAGTGGAGGGGTAGAGGAGTGGAGGGGTAGAGGGAGGGAGGGGTGGAGGAGTGGAGGGGTAGTGGAGGGGTAGAGGAGTGGAGGGGTGGAGGAGTGGAGGAGGGAGGAGTGGAGGGGTAGAGGGGTGGAGGAGGGAGGAGTGGAGGAGTGGAGGGGTAGAGGGGTGGAGGAGTGGAGGGGTAGAGGGGTGGAGGAGTGGAGGAGGGAGGAGTGGAGGGGTGGAGGGGTGGAGGAGTTTAGGAGGGAGGGGTGGAGGAGTGGAGGAGGGAGGAGTGGAGGGGTGGAGGAGTGGAGGAGGGAGGGGTGGAGGAGGGAGGAGTGGAGGGGTAGAGGGGTGGAGGAGTGGAGGAGGGAGGAGTGGAGGGGTGGAGGGGTGGAGGAGTTTAGGAGGGAGGGGTGGAGGAGTGGAGGAGGGAGGAGTGGAGGGGTGGAGGAGTGGAGGAGGGAGGGGTGGAGGAGGGAGGAGTGGAGGGGTAAAGGAGTGAGGAGTGGAGGGGTGGAGGAGTGGAGGAGTGGAGGAGTGGAGGAGGGAGGAGTGGAGGGGTGGAGGAGGGAGGAGTGGAGGAGTGGAGGAGGGAGGAGTGGAGGGGTGGAGGAGGGAGGAGTGGAGGAGGGAGGAGGGAGGAGTGGAGGAGGGAGGAGTGGAGGGGTGGAGGAGGGAGGAGTGGAGGGGTGGAGGAGTGGAGGAGTAGAGGCACCAGGTAGAAACACCTTTTTATCAATTCAACAGTTTTTGGTGGATTCGTCCCATTTCTTCCTTTTTGTACATGTGTGGCCTTGTTTTCCTCTATTTGCTCTCAGTGGGAGGAGATCAGTGTTTAGTGGGTTTATCCTGGTGACATTAAATATCCAGAAGGAAATCTGATTTGATTGGAAGACGTTAATCAATTAATATTTTATTTGCGGAGAACCAACAACAACAAGTCGACTGATGAGGAGAGGAAGTGTTGCTTTAATGAACCCGGAAGAATTTCATTAGAGTCTGAATCACATTAGAGTCTGAATCACATTAAAGTCTGAATCACATTAAAGTCTGAATCACATTAGAGTCTGAATCACATTAAAGTCTGAATCACATTAAAGTCTGAATCACATTAAAGTCAGAATCACATTAAAGTCAGAATCACATTAGAGTCTGAATCTCTGCAGGTCTGAAGCTCTCTCTGTCTCCTGTGACTACGTTTGGTTTTATCTTCATATTTCACATTTAAAGCTTTTAAACTGGATGTTTGGTGTTCAGCTCAACCTCACTCTGGGATTCTACTATTCTTTATTCATTTTGACTCACTGGACCTAAAGTCACAAAATAAATAAGGAAATAAAGAAGTAACGAGTGGACGAAAGTTAAATCTTTTATATTTAGAGACCAGAGCTTCTGTTCAGTTTCACAACTTAGAAAACATTTAATTAGTTAATTTCACAAACCAGTGTACAAATTCTTAAAATAATATAGACATGAATAAAACTTATTTACTCCTCTCTAAAGTCACATTATTAAGACTATTATTGATTTTACCTTCATATTTCACTATTTAAACTCGCCCTCTCTCAGGCCGCCGTGTGACGTGATCAAACCTCCCCAGAGCCCAGAAGAAACATGGACGCCACGCCGGGCAGCGCCAGGGTTGCCAGATGTGACTCACTGTTTCAGCCCAAACAAGGTCCAACCCACACCTCAATGAAAAGCAGCCCGGACCTCAGGGATCATGTTAAAACCCTCAAACTATTATACGTGTAATAAAGAACACGCCGTTAACACCCAAATACAGGAACTAAACCAAGTTAAAAGGTGAGAGCGTTTGGCTTCCCAACTGGGGGATACCCTCCATACCTGGCAACACTGCTCAGCATGTAGAGTCATTCTCAGGTTGTTGAACACGAGCGACAGAATCTAGACGACATGACGAGGAGAGAAGAGAGCACAGCTTTTATTTTGGTGGTGACGTCAGTCAGACGTTAATGATGAGGAAGTCGATGTAGAAAAATATCAGAACTGGTTCCACATGTGAACGAGGCCTGGTTCTGGAGGGAAACATCAGAACTGGAGCTTTTACACTGAAACTAAACAGGATATGAGTCACTGTGAGTTAAAAACATCAGGACTGGAGCTTTTACACTGAAGCTAAACAGGATATGAGTCACTGTGAGTTAAAAACATCAGAACTGGAGCTTTTACACTGAAGCTAAACAGGATATGAGTCACTGAGTTTTTGTAAAGCGTCAGGGCTTTACCTCGTTATTCACACACTAATGGAGGCGCTGCCATGCGAGGAGCTCAGTCCATCCAGGGGAGCGGTTTGGGGTTCAGTGTCTTGCTCAACGACACGTCAACATGTGGAGATGAGAAATCGAACCTGCAACCTTATTGGGAGACGAGCTGCTCTGCCAACCGAGCCTCTATGATGTTTCCTTTTAAGCTTTTATCCTTTCTGATCCTTTTCTTTTCATTTAGAATGAAACCGTTTGACTTTATGACAAAAACTAAATAAATCCAATAAAGCAGATTCTCAGGATCCTGATGGAAACCAGGATCTGGTCCCTGATTGGTCCTGATCCCTGATTGGTCCTGATCCCTGATTGGTCCTGAAGACCGTCTGGAATTAGTAAGACTGGAAATAAACTTTAACAAAACACTGAATTTAAAGTTTTTCTTTGATTGTTTTTCGACGGTCTGGAGGAGAAAACCCCCCCTGGTTCCCTGCATGACAAACATTTGTTTGTTGCTTTTAAAAATAAAATGTTTCACGAGTTTTTAACTTTTAAGAAAAACTGTTTCTAGAATCCAGAACGTCTCCAGAACCTCAGAAGCTCAAGTTCAGAGATTCGGACCAGGAAAAGTAATAATGGGTCAAATGCTTCTAGATTACAGCAAACAACACATTCTTCATCTTTAATAATAAAAAAACACAAAGAATTACCAAGAGTGAAAATAAATATACACTCAAGCAAATTAAGAGGACGAAGAGTTTTCCTGTGTTCTATAATAGAATCCTCGATCTGTGTGTTTTACATCTGGATGTTTGAAGGATTAACTAACATCGAGCTTCTCTACACGACCAGTCCTCAATAAAAACTCTCACTGCTCCAGAGCAGAAGATCCGTTCATCAGGACAGAGTCGTCGTCTGACAGCCGACATGAAACAAAGGAGAACCTGGGTCCAGTCAGACGTTCACCTCAAAGACGCAGTACATCCTTCCTGTAATCGAGTATCCAGAGTACACACATCCTCACATTATACTTCAGTAAATATCCTTTTAGATGTTTCGTTAAAAACTCTGCATTTGCATATTTAATCACTTTTTATTCCGTATTGCAGGCCAACACAGGGAAACTGATCGAGATTCTTATAAACCAGAAGTAAAACCCGACAGGAAGCCTTCAGATTACTCTTCAAAGTAAAACTGAAGCTCAGAATCACAATCTTTAGTTTTTATTTCCTTCCTTGTTCGTCGTCTGTTTGAACCAGCAACGGTTCCTCAGGCCCCGTTTAACCAACGTCAAGCTGAAAATACTTCTTTGTGCTTTTTCACTTCAGAAAAGCTTCAATGACTCAGCAGTATTTTGAAAACAGTCTGTTTCCATGGAAACGGCACAAACATTGAAAGCGATGTCGTTAATAAGCCAGGCCACTAGTTGGTGCTGTTGTTTTAGTACTGAAAACACACACACACACACACACACACACACACACTACACACACACACACACACACACACACACACACACACACACACACACACACACACACACACACACACACACACACACACACACACACACACACACACAGCAGAGAACAAAGAGCTCCAAACATGAACACTGGGAGAACAGAGACATTGTAGTGGACAGACACCAAGTTGGATTGTTATTATGGTGACTGTCAAAATAAAACTACCAAGTTGGATTGTTATTATGGTGACTGTCAAAATAAAACTACCAAGTTGGATTGTTATTATGGTGACTGTCAAAATAAAAGTACCAAGTTGGATTGTTATTATGGTGACTGTCAAAATAAAAGTACCAAGTTGGATTGTTATTATGGTGACTGTCAAAATAAAAGTACCAAGTTGGATTGTTATTATGGTGACTGTCAAAATAAAACTACCAAGTTGGATTGTTATTATGGTGACTGTCAAAATAAAAGTACCAACTTGGATTGTTATTATGGTGACTGTCAAAATAAAAGTACCAACTTGGATTGTTATTATGGTGACTGTCAAAATAAAAGTACCAACTTGGATTGTTATTATGGTGACTGTCAAAATAAAAGTACCAACTTGGATTGTTATTATGGTGACTGTCAAAATAAAAGTACCAACTTGGATTGTTATTATGGTGACTGTCAAAATAAAACTACCAAGTTGGATTGTTATTATGGTGACTGTCAAAATAAAACTACCAAGTTGGATTGTTATTATGGTGACTGTCAAAATAAAACTACCAAGTTGGATTGTTATTATGGTGACTGTCAAAACAAAAGTACCAAGTTGGATTGTTCTTATGGTGACTGTCAAAATAAAACTACCAAGTTGGATTGTTATTATGGTGACTGTCAAAATAAAAGTACCAAGTTAGATTGTTATTATGGTGACTGTCAAAATAAAACTACCAAGTTGGATTGTTCGTCTGAATTTATCTGACTGCTTTGTGATTGACTCAATGCGCCATCCTGTGGTGGAAACTGGTATCGCAAGCAGCACGCCACTCATTCTTTTTGCGATGACATCACGGCCGTTTTGTTTCTAGTTCAGTTGAATTTTGGTGAATATTTAGTTGTTTATTTTACTGCAGTGTGTTTGAAGTTAAAATGAAGAAATAATTGATGTTCAAGCAGCTCAGTAAAGTTTTTGTAATCAGTAAAGTTTTTGTAATCAGTAAAGTTTTTGTAATCAGACTTTTTCAATCTTTGCCCTGGTTTTTCTGATTTTCTGTGTATTGAACTTTGGACCAAGAAATCTGTGGTAACACTTTCTTTATTAAGTCAATTTATGTTATTTTGGAAAGTTAGTACTATTTGTTTCCAATACTCTGTCTTTTTTCTTTGAAAATGGGCTTTCATGAGCCGGATTACATGATCCAGACAGCAGACTTGTTTTCATAATCTCTTTATTTTCCACAGGAAGTGTGAGATGGTTTTGTATTTTTGACTCCATTGATTTGATTGATATTTGCTAGAAATCTACTGTGGGCGTGAAGCAGAATCAGGACGTCATTAGTCCTCCATGCTTTTATTTAATATATCGGCCACCCTGAAATCCTTCCATCTGTGACATAATAAATAAATAAATAAATAGAAAATAAATAAATAAGATGCAGTCTCGTTAGTGGCTCCACATGCTGTCTGCTGCTGTTGTTGGAGGATTGGAACTATAAGCCAGTGGATGAGTGGAGACGGATCGGGTCGCTCCACCATCTGGACCTTTCACCTTTTGCACCGTTTATTTCTCATTCAGTTCGTTTGGTTTTACCGTCAATTCAGAGACACTAATTTGATATATATCCTTGCTAATTATATACATGACATGATAATTTCACTCCTTTTATACATATATACATATATATGTATATATGTATATATATGCTTGCTCCTGTAGATTTGCTGAGTTTGTCAGTGACGGCTTTGCTGTATTTTGTTCTAAATTAATCCAGTTGAATTGAGATGAACTAATTCTCACCCTGCATGTGTTTGAACTGAAGAAGCAGGGAAGTCCAACATTTAAGTTTATGAAGAAGTCGGTATGGATTAAGTCCTTCTCTTTTTCGTTTATTTTCTCTCTGAATTTTTGGATGAAAGAGTCACTTTATTCTCAGAATGTTGATTTCTGTCGATGTTCAAACGTAAAATTCTGTTTTGTAAAGAATATTTATCACAATATTTCGATTGATTCAAACTTTTTTCTCAGAGAAATTCTTAGAAAGATTCAGTGGTCAGTTAAAAGTGTACTTAAATAATTGAACTGGATCATGATGACGTATAATGTACAACATGGAATATAAACAGAATTACCAAGGAGAAAGAGTTCAAGTATTTGGCTGTAAGTATTAATACTTTAGTAATGTTTTGAGCTCTTACATTATTGGACTCTTCATTCATCCTCTATATGGAGACGAGATGGAAACATCATCTATTACAAGACGACCAATGAGTCTAAACTTCATCTTAAACTATGTATTTGGACTTTGGAGTAAAAGTTCCCGTCTGCTCCGGTACAACATGCAGTACTACTCAACTCAAACCCTTTTCACCAGAACTCACTGCAGGATGCTCCACCTCTCAAAGATCACCACAACCTGTTATTGAGCTCCTGGCTCCCGGAAGCTTCCACACTGGTTTGAAATAGAGATAACTTTCAGATTGCATGTTGTACTTTGGTAGTAAACGAGAGGAGGAAGTACCAGTAGGATACTTTTATTCATGACCTCACCCCATAATCAGCATTTCATGAAAATGACCAAAACCATCGCCTGTTAGAAACAAAAGATAAAGCAACAGATATGTACGATTAGTAAGCAGAAGCAATGGGAGGAATATAATAATAGAAATATATATAATAATATAATATGAAGGGAACAGTTCAGTTTGGCCGTGTTGTAATAAGCAGGGAAACACGTGTAATAACTATTTGTACACGCCGGCTGCCTTTCTGTGAATAAAGATAAAACCTGGTCGTAGTTTTATGTGACAGAACTTTCAGTACGAATATGTTGATGAAGGACCATTTAAATGTACATTTAAAAGCAGGTTACCAGAGCGTAAAGCCAGAAAACCTTTATTTTACATGAAATATGTGACAGCGGTTAAATTGTGTTGCAGGTGAGGAACATATTTCCTCTTTATTGCTCCTGTAATGCAGAAGATGAAAGCTCCGGGGCTTCAGCAGGAAACATGAAGGAAACAGGAAGTTTGAAGGAGAAATGTCAGTTTAAAGGATAAAGTAAGTTAGAGTTTGATGAAAGCTTCTTTCTGACGATGTTACAGCCGAGGACTAAAGAATAATGTGTTTTAACTAAAGTTGACTTTACAAAAATCTGTACTTTACTTTAACATGTAGTTTTCTGATATTTTCTATTTATTCTCCACATTTGAACACAAATATCTTTGATTTTTCATGTAAAAGACTTCAAATGACCTTTTTTATCGTGTTTTTTTAAACAGTCCAGTGAAGTTCTTATCTGTGTTCTGAACCATCAGGTCTGTAAAGTAAAACTTTGATTTACAAACCCCAACATATTCCTGAAAGCTCTAACCTGTCAGGGTGTAAAAACACCCAGAATGCAACAGCGACAGGAGGCGTGTTTTGGGATATTTCACTGTATTTTGCACCGGAAGTTTGAATTAAACTTGATTAATGTTGAAGTTGCAGTAATTTTCTGTAGTAACTGTTTGGTTTTGTGAAAATATTTCCATCACATATACTGCCCCCATAACTGAGACTGTAAAGCTTAAATGTAATCTTTTACTGCTCAGTACTCTACCTGTGGTACAGTGGTACCCTGAACTCAAATGTGTTTGATCGAAGTACTTTTCACTTCTCAGTATTCCCTGGCTCGCCGCTGGAGCAGCCGTTACCAACATGGCCGCTCGTATAAAGGAAAGATTGAGTTTTTAAGATAATAATAATAATAATAAACATAATAATACATTTTACTTGGATACGCTTTAATAAACAGTGAAAGACGCTTTACATCATCTTAAAATCAGGTCGGCTTTGTGATCCCAGCTCCAGAGACGCAGGAGCTCATCACAACCTGCTGCAACATCAGGAAACATTCAGATTGAGTTTTGGGTGAAAATGGAAAAAAAACGAATTCTAAGACAAACAAAAAGTGCTCGGGTGTAATTTTCTACCTGTTTTCTGGAGCCTGGGAAAGTTCTGGGCGAGCTCTGACTCCGAGACGCCACAGAGGGAACCGTCAATTAAGAGTTTACAGTAGATGACAGGCTGCAGGGGAACCGAGCGCAGAGAAGCCGACTGTGTAAACGGAAGGTGTCTGAACACGAAGCTGAAATGTTCGCAGCTTCGGACTTGTCAGGTTGACATGGGGGGTCAGATCCTGCCTGCTGGCTCAATCATCAGTTTGTTTGTTTTTTTAAAAGGTCCTCTTCACATGGTGAGGCTCACGCTTTCATCTTGATTTATTTTCTTTTAAGTTCGTTGGGTTTTGTATTTCGCTCACTCGTCCTCGCGGCTCGGCACTCGACATGAAAAATATGCAGCGTGAAAAAGTGCATCCCTAAAGATTTCCAACCAAATGGCGCTTTGTTTTCTCTGTCGGATAAATTGATGGATAATTTCTTCCTTCGCTGCTTCAGGGTCCATGAGAGCCGTGCTGCTGATCTTTATTCCCCCGGCATGCTTCATGTGTAGAAATTGATTTGGAGAGAAAACATCTCAGATGTGTGTTTTTATTTTCATCCTTCTGTAATGGAACTTCAGAGAGCAGGAAGTGTGTGCGTCATGAAATTGGCCCTGGTTATCTGCTTTCACACGCTCTGGCCGGCCGCCGGCCCTCACCACTGCAGCTCGCCCCCACTGCCAGAGGCGTGTGCACCGTGTGTCCAAACACACTGGATCTGCACAGAAACACGACAGCCGAGAGCCTCGGAGGCTTGAGGGAAACACAAACATTTAGGTTCACATGTTTCTGAATCAAAGTCGTGAGCAAAGTGTTTATTTTTTGACTTTTTATGTGTCAACAAACGTGTTTCTGGTCTAAAGTATAACCTGGAGGCTGACAGGAGGTCTCCTGAGGCGAAGAGGACTGACCGGGTAGTTCTGAGTCCTCACAGAGTCCAGCTCAGACAGACAGCGATGCCTCTTGTTGGAGAGGTTCTCCTCAAGCTGTAGGTGAGGGTGAGAATGTGTGAGGTCACACCATGTGACCTTTAGCTGGAGCTGCTGGGCCACCATTGGTCCAGAGCCAAACCCTCAGCTGCCCTCCCACCCACAGTCCTCCCCCCAAACCCACTGCTGCTGGACACCTCGCTCCTCACTTCACTCACAACCGTCTCCTGGTGCAGAGGAAGACTTTGGTTTCACACCAAATACAAAGTGAAACATTTTATAATATATTATATAATATATATATATATATAAATATAAATATATAAAGACTTTATCCGTTTTTTGTCTTGTTTTATGTGTGGATAACAGAAAGTTGTCTTTGTGTGTGTTGTGCCCACTTCAGGCTTTAAAAGAAGTTTTCTCATTAGAGATATGATGAACATCCTTCTTCCATAACCTCCTGTTAGAACTGCTCTGACTAAATTTGGTTTCATCTTCATTGCCTACTTGAAGAAGAAGAGATCCACCATCCTTGCTCTGAACGATCTGACCTCATTGTAACGGACTTTAAAACATCTCACAGCTCCTGTTTCCTTCAGACTTATTGAAAGCAGAAGAATGTAAATATGCGGGTTCATATATGAAATTATTGCCTGTATTTCTAACCTCAAAAGATTTGTTGTGTTTAATGCAGCATTTAAAGGAAATGGATGAAACTTTTCTTAAACTGTAGAAGTAAAACTAGAAGCAGTCCAATCAGTACAAATTTTAATTCCTATTTTAAGAGAATGCAGATAATATGTTTAAAGATATCCACAGCGCGTGATTAGAAACCCTGCTCTCGTTGCGTTATTAGCAGACCCCGTCATGTCTCCTCCAACCCGCCGCCGCATGAATATTGAAAACCTGATAATTATTTAGATTGGAGGTGTAACGATACATGTTTGGATATTTGCACTTGCTCGCCTTTTATTTGAATTCCCGGTGGAGTTGGAAGTGGAAGCTGTCGATTCGTAATGTCTCATCACATTGGATTTTTTATTTAATTCTTTCTTTCTTTTTTTTAAAATCATCTGGCGGAACAAATCTCACATCAAGATGTATTCGTGCGTCTTTGCCCCCCCCAAATAAAAAACAACAAAGCGGGACAGGAGTTGTATGAATTTGCTTTGATTAGAGATGAGAATTGCATCTTTGTTGAGCATAAACTCCGTGACTTTGTGTTATTTGTATTTCTCAGGTGTGTATCATACCAGCTCTTTGTTTGGTGTGACGCGTAAAAGCGCGCAGTGGCTCAATTTGATTAATTTGGATTAGTGATTGAATTTAATCAGAAATAGTTCAAACAATATTCCGTTTAGTTCCTAATTTAACTCTCATGTGTGCACGCGGCCACAACAACATAAATTGGCGAATTGTTTTCCATGAATCAGCTCTTACCTTGCGCGCAGTGGAAAGAAAGACGAGGAGAAGGGAGGAAGCCTGCAGTCCTCAGCACCGTGTCATCCAAATGAAGCGTTTCCACTGCAGCCTCGCCTCTTCAGATCACCACTGCTCGCATGTTGATTGTGCAGATGTGTATTGAGGCTGCAGACTTTGTGTATTCGCGCAGGCTTATCCCCTGTCAGCTGATTAGGGCTCGGCGTCACCAACTCCATCAAAGGTGACACTTGTGCCTCCAAAAGAGGAAAACGTGAACCGCTGCGGGTGACGAGGAGTTCAGGTCGCTGCATGCGCACTGCAGCAGCCCGGAATGTGAAAACAGGAGAAAGATTTTCTATTGTGTTTTATTTAGTATTTTTGTTAGAATAATATTTGGATTAAGCGTAATTTATTACTTCTCAAAATAATCCTCCTCTTGAGAGTTGACCCGAGGTTTGGATCCAGCGTGACATCAGATCCTAAATCATATTTTCAGCAAGAGGCCCACATTTAGGTTTTCTTTATTCTTTTAACACACACTTCTGGTTAGGGGTCATTTAAAACGTGCAAAGGAAAACTATAACAGAAATAAATCAGTCATAGATGAACTTCTAAAGCTCCATGTTGCTCAATGCTCCGCTCATTCTTGGCTCTTGCGCTTTGTGCGGCGCGGCGCTTCCTCCCGGTGTCTCCGCTCTGCCTGCAGCCCTGGAGCTGCACTCTTCCCCCGCCTCCTCTCGGACCAACATACCGCTCTATCTATGTGTGTGTGTGTGTGTGCGTGTGTGTGTGTGTGTGTGTGTGTGTGTGTGTGTGTGTGTGTGTGTGTGTGTGTGTGTGTGTGGCTTGCTTGCTTTAGCTCGCCTCTCTTGGTTTGTTTTGCTTTGCCAAGTTTGCGCACGGGTGAAGCAGAACTTTAAAAAGTGCAATGTTGCAAAAGAAAACAAGGTGACGGGGAAGGTGGAGTTGTGATTCAGCAAAGCTTTAGAGTTTCAAATAAAATGCTGTGTAAAAAGCACGGTGTATTTTTTTCAAATGTCCTAAATAGAAATAAATTGATCGTATAAAGCCACGGACTGTATTGAATCGTGTATTTAAAGCTGAGGGTAGTTGGCTTGTTATTAACCCTCTTCAGGAAACTCGAGGCTCCGAGATCAGACGCAGAGAGAAGAATCTCTGATGGACTGTTGTGTGTTCCAACTCCCCTTTTTGTTGATTCCCGTGTTATTTCAAGCACCAGTGACCAGCCGGGCAGACATGTATTCAAGCAGTTAATCTGACGGAGCATCTCGGTTATGTGTATTGGAGCAGCCTATTGTTTCCCTCTATAGATTAGCCGCACAAGCGCCGCACATAATCGAAAGGCTATAGACACACTGTCATTGCTTTACACTCCACTAACAGTCTGCTGCGAGCGCACACATTCAATAAAAATCGCCCAGAAAAAAATGTTTTTGAACAATATATTTACTTCCATTAAATAAAACACAATAGTTTTTTTGGATGTTGAAAAAAAACAAACATAATTCCGTACCAAATAGTATACACAGAGCAAAAACCAAATAATTTGTCGCAGGAACATTTTTGATGCGTCTTTTCTTTTTTTAAAATCCAGAATTGCTATTCTAAATCGATATTCACACAGACATTAATAATAAATTTATAATATGTTAGAAACACACAACTGGTGCGTTTTCAGTATGTACATTCCCTTTTGTTTGCAAGCAAAACATGATTCCATTTTTTTTTTTTTAAAGGTTTTTTTTTTCCACATGCGTTGATAACTTGAACCTGGAGAGGACTGGAGGGTTATAGCGCATTCGCCTCGACAAACAGGAGATGATAATTCAAATATATATACAACCTTTTTCAGTCAACATGTTAACGTCCCCAACAAATCCACCAGAAACCGTCAGGACGATATGAGAGCAAAGAAAAAGTAGCAGGCCGTGAGCCGAGGCGCAGTGTGAAGCAGGCCTGCACTCACAAAGGGGAATCAAACCTAAAAACTCCCGTTTCTTGTGTGACTCCGACGCGGAGTTGAGCTTGTCTCAGTGGTTCAGTCTTCTAGTGCCCTTTTTGAAAAATGAAAAAAAGTAGTTGTAGTAGTCTCTTGTTCTTGTGGCCGGCTGGTTGTGATTACCCGCACACTGCAAAAAATGACCACCACAACAAGCCGTTTGGTGTTTTAAGCACCCCCAGAAACACACTCCCCCTTAAAGGAATTAAGAAAATGAACGTACCAGCAAGATTAAACATTTTTCTCACTATAATTTAGATTTTTTTTTTTTATGGTGCAAGTTGTCGTGTCTTTCAACAAAAAAACCAAAAAAGAGTCGGAATTACACAAATCACAATAATTAATAATTAATAATTACCAAAACATTCCAGAATTAAAAGTTAAAAATGATCTCACCTTTGGATTTCCTCACTTCTTAAAAAACAAAAACAAAACACCACTTTACGCATCACTACAAGCCTGTGACTCTCGCACGGTGGTTATTTTTTGCAGTGCAGGAGGTATTAGACCGGTCGGTCCACGGCGTATTGGCAAGCGCTCAGATTAGTGGCCGGATTCTGCACACTGGCGTATCCAAAACTCGAGTGCTGCTTGGCTTTCAGTCTCAGGCTGGCCAGGCTGGAGTTACAAGTGTCTCTGTACACGTACGGAGGCGTCGGGGGCGCGTAGGGGCACGCCG
This sequence comes from Lipophrys pholis, assembly GCF_963383615.2. Lineage (NCBI taxonomy): Eukaryota > Metazoa > Chordata > Actinopteri > Blenniiformes > Blenniidae > Lipophrys > Lipophrys pholis. Next base: position 34,085,939 of record NC_137629.1, on the reverse strand, counting down.
GCGTGGGCACTCCGGAGTTGAGAGACGGGTTACTGAGGTTGTTTAAGTTATTGAGGCTGTTGAGGCTGGAGCCCGGCACGCCGGTCACCGCCGATGGCACCATGCTGGAAGTCATGGAGGATATGGAGTTGGGCGGCGAGAACATGGTCTGCGAAGATAAGGGGTTGACGTTCATGGAGTTGAAGAAGGGGAAACTTTTGGTGGATAAAGAGGCGGAGGTCAGGCCCTTGGCGGCCCAGTTGTTGTACGTGTAGCTGGGATACATGTCGTCGTAGGGCTGCATGAGTCCGTTGAACTGCGGCCCGAAGCCGTTTTTGCAGAGCTCGGCTTGCTGGTTTCTCTCCCGTTTCCTCCACTTGGCTCGCCGGTTCTTGAACCACACCTGGAGCAAAGAAAAGGAGGTTTAGAGCCTATTACACTAGGGTCTGTTATTTATATTAATATATAGATATAGATCCAATTTCTTAGAAGTGTGAAGAGCTTTATAAATCCCTCCAATCCGACACTTGGTCCTTTTCTTATTCGAGAAGATATTTTCTGTTCGAGTCCGTCTTATCTGAGCACAATACACACCGAGGAGCTGTCTGGACAGCTCACACACACACACACACACACACACACACACACACACACACACACACACACACACACACACACACACACACACACACTAGAGCGACAATCGCAAAATACAAGCTTTGCACCTCTTTCACACGAACAGGAGAACACGACTGGTATCTGTCACCGACTAATGTCAATATGCACGACTGCTAACGACGTTATTAGTAATCGATTACACCTAATTATCATGTAGCACATTAGAAATGATTTACACAAAAGATTAAAAGGCGTCACTGGTTTCTGCTGGATTTATTTAGTACATTGTGAAAAAGAGGCTCATTTAAATTGAAGCTGGGAGATAAACACTGAGGCCTGCTGTTAGATTAATTGAGCTTACACCAAGGGTTTATTTAAACAACTTGATAATTATTTGTTTTCTATTTAAAAACAGTGTTTTACTTTATTTTTGAGGATAATTAAACCGTGTGTAATTGTTCCCCAAGCATGTGGAATTAATATACAGGATATAAATAGGATAACCAAAGCAGGAGAACAAATTACTTGAAATGCTACACAGCGTTTGCTTTTCTTTACACCCTCGGGAATCCTCACCCTGACTCGGGCCTCTGTGAGGTTGGTCCACACGGCGATCTCCTCCCTTGTGCTCATGTCCGGGTAGCGGTTCCGCTGGAAAGTGGCCTCCAGCTCCTGCAGCTGCTGGCTGGTGAAGTGAGTCCTCTGCCGCCGCTGACGCTTCTTTTTGGAAGGGTCATCTGACGAGTCGTCGTTTTTATTCTGGATTTTTTCTTTTTCTGGGGATGAAAAGACACTTAAATCAGCGCTGGTCAAACTGGGGTTTGTGGAGCTCCAGAAAATAAAATCCGTTATATTTTATAATTAGAGTTTAAATAGTTGTTGTTTTTTTATCCATATTATTGATGTAGATTTTGTATTTGACCAGAATATAATGAAACTACAATGATACTTTTCCTCTTAAATTCTGACTATTAGTCGACACACTCCTCAATTGACATAACAGAAAGTTTTCACGCCGCCGCCACGCGCGAGCAAACAAATGATCTCCGGGCACAATGACAGCTGTAACCGCGTAATTTGCATGCCTGAAAAAATCCCTTCACATTGATTGATGACAGTTTATCGTTGCCTGATCGGAGGGAGCATCTGTAGCCCCGGACGGTTCTTACCGACAGACTCCGGGCTGGACGTGTCGGACACCGTGTGCACCTCGAGCCGGTGTTTGGAGTCCACAGACCGCTGCAGCGGCTGTAAACTCGAGGCCATCGCCAGAGCCGTGTGGTGAGTGGAGGCAAGTTTATTCCCAGTGAGGTGGTGGTGGTCTATGTTTAATGGATCCCTCATAGAGTTCATCGGTGAAAGATAGCACAACCTTTAGTAGAGCAAGGATACGCGTAAAGTCCAAATGCGGAATGTGTTCAGCGCTCCAAAAAACGCACGGCGGCGCGGTTCCTCCTGCGGTTGAAATAAAGCCCCTTTTCTGATTGAGCTGGAAAACTGTGCTAAAATAGGCCATTGAGTTCTGCCATGGCATCGGTGGTAAAGCAGCAGCTACCTCGGCTGAGTATCGGAGTGACAAGGACAGGTAGGTGATATTAGATCCAGAGGCATACGCGCACTACACCGCTCACTCTTCATTTCAGCTCACTGCGCTTCTCTCCACACCCCCACGTCACCGCGCTGCGCCCGCCCATATTCTCTCTGACAGGCACATCCATGTGGAGATGACGGCGCGCCCAGCCAACCGGAGCCCGGAGAAACGAGATATGTCTACTAGTGTGTTTATGCCGGGGCTGGCGCTTATTTTCCTCTTCCAAATAAAAAGCATGTAAAGAGAGCTGGGACGCACGGTGTACCCGCGGCGCTCCGAGGTGTCGCCGCGCAGCAGCCCAAGACCAAATAAAAATGAAAATAACACAGTTTGGCCTCATTTTATGAGATGGGTCCAGTGGCCCAGTAAAACGATAGATCTTGTGATACCCAGGAAGAGCTGCATGCTCAGCCACTGCAGTTTACTCTGGGACTCAGTGTGGATAAAAGCAGCCACCGAGCGGATTGGAGTGAAAAGCGCAAAGAAAATAGATGCACACCGAATATCAAACACGAGAGAGAGAAGGCGAGAGAGAGAGAAGGAGAGAGAGAGAGAGAGCTTGTGGAAGGACAAACTAGTGGAACTTGAAAAAGCAGCCTGCTGGACTGACGCTAACTGCGCACAATGTTAGAAAGAAAGCGCACATGTGCGGCTCCTGCGGTTCACGCAGGCGTGACGCGCGGTGCTGCTGAATTCAGGCGTTCATTTTCTGTCAGCTTTATTGAAACTGCGTTTGTGCTGCATTTATTAGGCAGGGAATCTTAAAGTGTTTACTAACCACAGCATCACTCACCTCTAAACCAGCAGGTTTCCTTGAGCCCTGATTACCAGGACCCCTACATCCGGACACTTTACATTATAATGTGACTTCTTCTATTACCACTTCCAAACCTTTATTTCTTCTACATTTTCAAAGAGCGACTTTTAATAAGCTCGCTCTGATTTACCAGTGTTTCTTTTCTTTTGGATCCACTTCCCACAAGGCAGTGACGTAATAAAGAAAAGTAAACACGTCTAATCAAACAAATGGGACTTCAGTTTTCACGGCGAAAGCAGAAATGTCAGCTGGGTAACAGGTGACTGCAGGGCGGAGGTGATGGAGGAATCATATGGAGACGATGTCTCTGCGTGTACAATCCTCATCCTCATCATCACCATCTTCATCATCATCGTGAAAAGCACACTTCCCATCTGCACGTGGCCGGGCGGACGCCCATTCAGCCCGCACATTTGGACTTGGCGCTGTTAAGGGCTAATCCCGTGAAAGCCCCTGATATATAAATACCAGCAGACCATCGGCTGTGCGCAACACACACACACACACACACACACACACACACACACACACACACACACACACACACACACACACACACACACACACACACACACACACACGCGCGCGCGCGCATCGCCTCTCGTGCTGAGAAATAACCCCTCGTTTACAATATAATCCAAACACAGTTCAATAAGATTGAAATTATTACATTTCTTTGTTATTATTGGGAAGCAAATGTAGAAATATCAGCTTCACATTTGGTGTGAAATATGGAGAAATTAGTTCTCCAGATAATTTTCTTAAATGTACAACCAGAAGGGTGATAAAACAATTCGATTAAAAATAACCACAACATATAAAGGTTTAGTTTATATTGCTTCACGTCGGACAGTGAAGAGTCTGTTGCTCCTTTTTCTGTCTTCCAGGCGTGTTGGAATACTAAACTTGAAGTGGATTATCGCTTTCCTCTTCATTTCTACCTGCTGAATGCTTTATCTCTCTTCTGCGGATTACTGCGTGCAATAGGCCTCCGCCATAGAGGGCCATTAATTAGCAATTCAGTCAATATAGGGGGAGACGACAAGGCTTTTTACATAGGATTAAGGAGACATCGGATTCCTCCATTAGTATATTCCTCCTCACGAATGGACTTTCATTATACATTTAGTTTTCCCCGGAGTCAATCCAACAAACGGTGCATGAGATTACAGCAAAACTGTGCGCGCCCGCGTGTGTGTGTTTTTGGAGGCATTATTTTGACTGTATTATTATTTTTAATCAATGGTGGTTAACACTGTATGACGCCCGGCCTCCTCCACTGCTCTGCGCCATCAATGTCGACTAAATGAAACAGAATGAGACATATCGGTTATTCGTTTAAGTCCCTAACAAGATCTGATGTAATTCACCCCATCACATCGGAGAATAATTAATAAATCCCAGGCTTTGTCGTGCGGGATTGCAGCTTTGAGATGCTATTTTGGATATCGCCATTTATTTGAATGGATCTGGAGTCTTGTCGATTAAATCCACTTGTTTGGTCGCGGCTGTCGCGCAGCAGCGGGAATAAATGTAGAATTTTATGTTTTAAACACGATTAAAGTGGTGAAATATTGCCTTTTTTTATTTAAGAGATTTAATTAACTTCACCACGCAGAGCGGCCATCCTTCATCTAATCTTTGGATGATGCTCAGTTCTGTCTCCTACAAGCGGATCCACTTTCCACCACCAGGTGTCGCTCTAAGACAGAAGACTGACTCGTTTCGCTCAGCGTTTCTCCACTGACGGCCGGAGGCCAGAAAATCTGAGCATTCATAAAGAAACTGGAGAAAAGAGTCTCGACATATTTACATCGAAACTGTATAGATTTTCATCTGGACGTCAGAAGTGGAATTAAACGCAGGGAAATACAAATTGAGACTTCTTACGCAAAAAAATAAATAAAAACAGTAAATATGCGATTTTCTGTTAAAATTCGCCTTATTTCGTGTAATTAAAGCTGAAAAGGGCTATGCTGTTAAAAACAAAAAGCTTAAACTCAGAACTGTTATTTTTTTTAACGTCTATTACTAAATTACCACAGTAATTTTTATGGTTCCGGGAAAAAAAGTATTATTGTAAATTATTGAATTTCAAATTAACCAGAAGTGGCAAACTAGTTATTCCTTCTTTCCTTCTTTATGCTCTAAATTATTATTGAAATAATTTCCTTTTGTAAACTAAATTAATTGTGTTTGTATTAAAATGCGCTTCGAATTATTATTATTATTCTTTTTTTTACAAATGACCAAGAAGAGCTGATACACGTGAGGTTCTATTTTCTTAAATTCTCCACGCAGAAATAAATCTCCCTCCGACTCTGTATCTTGTTTCCATCGCTTCAGTTTGGTGATTTCTCATCATTTCATCATGCTGGTGCGCACAGATCGGACACTCACCTATTTGCGCACAGGTGGTGGCCAGTTTGCGGCAGTGGGAGTCCATTATGGCAAGTTAAGGAAGCCGCTTCTGTAGACAAAACAGACAAATAAGTCAGAAATAGCCTTAAAAAAAATTAATCTCAACTGCTTAAATATTAGAAAAAGGGGCAAAAGTAATGCAAAAAAAAAAAAAAAAAAGATGAAGAAAATGCGCGTAAAAGTGAGGCTGGTTAAGATGCGATTCGAACCTGAAACACGTCAGATGGATCGGAACATTGATGGTTTTTGTAAAACAGAAAAAAAAACGGTCGTTTCAATGTTTCACACGCGAGTTTTTAGCCTAAATCTCCAACATCCAGTGATTAAAAGCAAAGTAATCTTCCATTTTATGTGCAATCTTTCTTGATTTAAAACCAATTACAGTTTAAATCTCCGTATTTCTATCTTTTATATTTCGGGGACTTATTTTCGTCTGCATTAAAGCCCGCCGTGTTGTGCATGAGCCGGGTTTGTGTTTTTTGGTGCAGCCTGCAGCAGCAGTTGGAAGTGGAGTGATTCCGTGGTAAAATCACGGGATTAGAGTCTGATTGAGATGTCTGTCGGTGGGATATTACAAAATTCATTATCGCAGCCCTTCTACTACCTCGATATGAAGTTACACAGATGGGGTTTTATTAGTCCAGGCTCACACTGTTTGCTTATGATAATTCAAGTCGGGGGGAATTTGCATGCAGTCATGCTGTTAACCATTTTCTCCACTTCTTCTCTTCACCTGCTCTACATCATGTGCGAGGTTGTTTTCTCTCTCTCTCTCCATCTTTTCCTTCCTCAGCCCACTTTAATTCAAAAGATGTAGATATTGGAGGTTAAGTTTTACACGGCGTGAATACCTGCACAACATTTCTCCTCGTGCCTCTGCAAAATGAAGTGGTGGAGGTCAGGCGGGAGGGCGGAAGGTTATTGGATGATTCTGCGCGTTATCTAATCAGCGAGGTTTAATGAGAGGTCGCTCCGATATTTCACTCTGCTTCTGCGGCCCTCATCTCCTCCTGGATTCATTTCTCTTTTTATTTTATTTTTAATGAAAAGACCAAAACAAATTATTTTTTATAAACACTTGTATATGTAATGTTTTTATTTTTCCCAGGACAGTTCACATAAGACGTAAATATTATTTCTACCAAAATAAATTGCGTTGCGTAAAATGATCTGATTCAGAGATATAAAGTATTAGTGCAAATAATATTAATAATAATAGTGCTCAGTGGAACAGTGGAAAATAAGCCTGACAACACGTGTTTATTCCACTTGTACACCCACTGGCCCACAGCAGCAGCGCTTTAAAATAGCCGTCCGGGTATTACGATCACTTCCATTAAATCCCGTTCATCCATTCATTCTCACTTCACGGAGTCTGTGCGCTCTCGACACCAACCGTTGATGTGAATCAGTGACTCACATGGCACCGGGCCCAGTGCAGACAGAAAGCTGGCATTGCCTCACACTGGCTTTACTTGTGAAATTAACACAGTAGAGCATGAGACTGCAGCCTTTACCGGGAGATGAATCGACTAACCTCCACCATATGCTCCCGTATTAATTAAAAGCGTGAGACCGTGAATGTCGCTTCCTTTTCGTCCCGTGTTTTCTTTTTTTTTTTCACTCTTCTAATATTGAAATCGGATACTAAGGAGGGTGAAACACAACTTGACTGACTTCACAGGCTTTATGTTAATTATTCTATTAATTGTTTGGTTTCTTTAAGATAGAAATCTATTGTACGCGCAGCTGTGGGGAATACTCGTTCCGCTACACAGGTGAACTACATTTATTTTTTTTTACGTTTCAAAGAACTTCTCATTTTTTCTGCTATTCTTGTCTTCCACACACTCCATCACCACTAACGATACATCATTATCATCCGTCGACCTGTAAGTCGAACCCTGCCCTCACATCACTTCATGCTCCTTTATATCACAGCTCGGCCTTAAAAAGTCGCATCACAAAGACACATCGCAGCCAAAGACACGAGGTGGAACAAATTCCTTCACTTGCATTAACTCACATCTTAGTTTTTTTCCCCTGCTCCTCTCTTTCTGCACTTACCAGTTATAGACACCGGCGGGGACTCGACTTTCCCAGCCGTCTGCGTTTAATTCTGAAGCGAAGAGATTAATTCCAGCGTCCAAAGTCACTCTGGCACCGAGAGTTGCGTTCACAGCGAAAAAAAGTCAGTCAACTTCAAGATCCAGTCACTTTGAAGTCTACGTTATTGTCCGGAAATGTGAGCGTTGCATGGATGTGCTTCCCCCGAAAGCTGTGTATCCAAAAAAGAGACGCGCGGCGCAACCTTTAGGATTGTTTCATTTATGCGCATAAATAACCATCTATTTACAGTGTGCGGCGAAATAGCGAAGGAGGTGCTTCTTTCATCCGAGTCTCCCCTTGGTTCGTCCTCTTCTGTCTTTCCTCAACTTTTCTGCCCCCTTGAAAAAGAAAGACGCACCAAGAGTGGCGCAATTTTTCCTGCTTTTGAGCTCCCGGAGGCACCCTGCGTGTGTGCGCGCCTCTAAAGGGGAGTGTTTGTGTGCGCGCGTGTGCTTGTGTAGTCTAGCAGAGGGCAACTCGGAGCTTCTCAACTTTCAACAACAATCAGATAGAAAAGAAAATGAGTGGCATCTTTAAAAAGCGCAGTTTAAAAAAAGAAAAGAAAAGTGTGAGATTTCTCCCCTCCCGCCCATCCAGGGTGGAACGCTGCAGACATGCAACGCCTCGAACGGCGCAATCTGCTTAAATCCAACCAGATATTTACATCAAGCGACGTAACTGCTTATTATCTCAACGGTGCGTGAAACAAACAGCACTTATAACCACGAATTCGTTCTTTAATCCATTCACAGGAGCTAATTGACATCAGACGCATTTTAAGTGAAATGTAGAATTTAGTCAAATTGCGTTTTGCAGTCAGTGAATTCACTCCGTTTTTTCCGAGCGATCCTTTTCCCACCTCGATATATAATTTAGGACATTGTGAGTTTTTGGAGGTGTGTAGCAAACAGAGAAGTATTTAAATTGATGCATTAGGCTCCTTGAGGGCCAGACAGCGCTATCGTGTTGCGGATTTATGTGCCAGATGAAGTGAACAGCTGGTTCGGATGCAAATGTTCTTTATAGATTCGTTTCGTTAGATACAGGCACATTTTTTTTTCTCCTGTTCGCATCTTAAGTGAGGCACAGACCGGACGTAGGCCTGCATTCCCAGCACCTAATCCTTCTTTTACATTTTTAGTCATACTCCCATTAAACTGGTAATTAATGCGCGCATCCACACGGGAATTTCCAGGCAAAAGGGAACAGTGAAGCAAACGTGTCCTCCTCCACCCCCAGACTAGAATCTGGTGAATCTGGTTATCCCGACCACGTGTCATAAAAACCTGCAGAGTATTTGGCTTTGGATAATCATTTTTAACAACTGTTCAATCCTGGGTAATTTGCTTACAAGTAAAACCAAAAAGCAAATTACGACCAACAAGGTAAAACTTCCCGTTTCAAGGCCCGAGATTCATGTTTTATTAATTTTCTCTCCTCTGAACACAAACAAGCTGCACGCGAAGGGTCCAAATGCAAACCAATATGGGGAAGAATAAATAAAATGAGCATATTTGCCAAAAAACAACAACAAACCAAACCAACAACACGGCTCCTTCCTTCAGAATTTAACCCCACGCGCATTTAATATCAAACACAGGCGCGCAGGAACACGCGCGCTGACGCGTGCACGCACGTGAAATGCGGGTAAACGAGCACGATGCTGGAGAGAGAGAGAGAGAGGAGAGAGAGAGAGAGAGAGAGAGAGAGAGAGAGAGAGAGGAGAGAGAGAGAGAGAGAGAGAGAGAGAGAGAGAGAGAGAGAGAGAGAGAGAGGTGAGAGAGAGAAGAGAGAGAGAGAGAGAGATGAGAGAGAGAGAGAGAGAGAGCCTCTTCTTTCTCACGCAGAAAGGTGCAGAGGAACGCCTGAAGTTCAGAGGAGGCTGGCGGGTATGAAATCTTTCGCCTCGGGGGCAAAGCGGCGGCTTCTTTTCATTTCAAGCGCTTATCGATTCGCCGTTGTCATCTTTGGCGACGCAGAAGGACACTTGAAAGAATTTGTGATGTGAGAAACAGGGTGACCCGCTCCACTGCTGCTCTCTCCTGATTCTTAACGAGCACATCAACCCACCAGTGTCAGTGAGAGTTGGACATTTCAACTTTTCCTCCTCCCGCATACTGGAGAGGATTTCAAAACGCTCCTTTCTGCCTTTTTATGTCCATCAGCCTCGACTTTAAAGGGAAGGAATGATGGACTGCCCAGCTCCCAGCCACTGCACCAAATCCACAAGCAGGCCCACGACGCTGATGCACAAGCAGTCTTATTATTTAAAAAAAATATATAAATCAAATTAACTGTGGAACTGGCTGCTCTTATAACTTGCACTGTAGATTTGAGTATTTTTTAAAGATGCAACCGGGATTCGAACGTCAGCATCAGGGCCTGCACTGTGATGAAGCACAATATGTGTGAATTTAATTAAGTTTAGATCTTTTAGCTGTTAAATAATTCTTCCACTAATTCAGAGCTATTGGTAGCATGTTTCCTTCTTCTTTTATAGATAAATGGTTTATTTATGATCATAATTCAACACATAGAAAATACAAACAGTCCCATTAACCGACCAAGAAAAGGAAAAACTGCAGTGGATTTTAATGCTGATCCTTGATTACCACTTCAAGAAAAAACTAAACGAATTATGTGCTTCAAAATTGCACTTTTCCAAAGAATACTTCCCATTTCAATTCCAAACAAGATGAGAATATTTTGCTGAGACAATCGTCTTTTCCCGTCTCTGCTCCTGCTGATGCCATGAGGAACCCAATCAATTACTGCTGCGCTCTGATTTCCTCTCACATTAGGCCTCGATGTCGACGTTCAAAGTGACTCCAAGCTTTTTTTTCTCCCCTCCAGTGAAATATGTCTGCGAGCGGTTCTGTCATCATTGCATCGGGCTGCTTGAGTAATGCAGACATGAAGCGGAGCCATTATTCAGAGCTTCTCTTCTCTTCGCCTGAGAAAACCAGCCTGATTTTATTCCTTTTTTTCTTCTTTTTTTTTTAACATTCAGCCTCAAACCACATGTGATTGTCGCCTAGTGTTCTGTCTGGCCAGCACTCTGTGGCCATGTAATAAAATTTTAGGTCAAATTGGTGTTTCCAAAGCCGCAAATCTTTTGAAACAAATCAGTTTATGCACTGCTAATATGTTAGAAAATAAAGTAATGGCCAGGAATGTCACTTTATGGAGGGGTTGGGACTTGCTCAGAGTGGAGAGGAGGATAAATATGGAAGGCAGAGAGGAGGAGAGAAAAAAACACAAAACATTAGATGAGACTTTTTCCTGGGAGACAGAAATATCCTGTGTGTATTTCCATTTGTCAAGTATCACTCCAAGAACGTTATTAGTGAAAAAGCTGGTTGTAAATTAACCAAATTAAAAGGGTGGCTCTTTGATAGCTCTTGAGCTTGTTGAGCGGCTTTATGCCTGATCCTTGCTATTCCAGCTCTGTCACAGTACCAAAGGGAGATGAGCTACACCGACGCTAAGCACTCCAACTCAGCAACATGGCTTGTGGTTTACAACGTAATACCCAAGGCCAGTAAATGACTTACATGTTAGTCTACCCTCACTCCTCCACCGGCATGGCCAGCTAACGTGATGTATATTTAAAAAGTACTCGGCTCTTCGTCTTTGTCTTCTTCTGTAATTATCCCTTCCTCGGCTTCCAAAGAAAATGCCTCGCTGATGTCATTGTGGTTTTGGCCCCCCGACCGCTCTAATATTAATCCCATGCATGAAGCTCGCTTCAAATGAATGAGGATTACTCTGAATTAAACTCTTGTCTGTGTTTTCTATGTGAGCACATCAGCTCCTGTCAGACCTCTTGACTCCTTGGACACGGCGCGATTAAAAACGTAGCGCTGTCATTACGCCGGCAGTCAGACGGACCAGCACAGTGGCGCTCTGCGGCGCTGGGCTGGAGGTAATAGCCGGAGCATGCATAAACACATGTGGCCTCACAGCCTTAATCACAGGTGCGAGTGGGCCAATAAATTGCCGGAGCAGCTCTCTGATCAATTACATGAAAAATCAATGGGGAGCTGCCACTAACCTGCCTAAGGGGAAATCGGCCAAGAATGAAATTGGTGTGATAAAATGACTATGATGCCTCGCTGCCCGTCGATAACATGTAAAACAGCCGGGCTACACGCTAACTCTCCTGTCAGCAGACCCCGGGTGGACCCAAAGGTCACAACTGGAATGGGCTTGGTTCTAATTGGTCCGCTGTGGCAGAGGAAGAGAAGAAGACGAGTGGCAGGAAAGCAAAAGAGCCCAGAGAGCTTTGACATGTGTAACATGAAGGTATATAGCAACAGAAAGACGCACAGAATGATGCAAAACAAACAAAACTATTCTTCTTCTGCGATTATTTAATCTGACTGATGTTCCAGGGCCTCCGGGGACAAACAGGCTTCCTGATGGGGATTATTAATGCATGAAAATATATAAATATGTGATGTGCAGTAATGTTTTTGAATTTAACCGTCTGATTTGCAGTAAATACAAACACTTACGTAGTTAATGTCTTTGTTATTTACTCCAGCTGTTCTGTGGTTATTTATTTTAGTTCTTGTTTTTTTTCCATCACATCTGCTTCTGCACTTTCCACCGGCGTCGTTTCAGAACAGGAGCAGTTTGTACACTTTGTTTTTTTATTTCTTATTTCTTCTCTGTGCCTCTGACTCCTCGCCACCGGCTATCAAACCATCAGAGCTCATTTTCAAACTAGTCAAGTTTTATTATAAGGATTACTTTTGTTTCACATTTACGATTCTGTCATTTTCAATTTGCACGACACGAATGTACTGGAAAATAGTGAGTCGCAGTGCAGTTCAGTCTAGTGTGTATTTCTCATGGTGACACTGTGACCACAACACATTTGTTGTTTACTGGGCAAAGTGAAAGCTTCAGACGTAGTAACGCAGGTTAGTTTGCAAAATACTTTACAAGTTATGTTAAAACTAAAATGTGTCTGCAGTGGAGCGTTCATATCTTCTTTAATTCTTTTAGCTGAGAATAGTTATGGAGGTGGTGTCACGTACGTCTGTGGTGTTTCTATGGAGCTGAGTCAGCGTCTCATTTTCAGTCAGAATAACATTTAAAGCACAAATTATATTCAAACTTGTCAAACTTGCTTTTGTCAGAACAGGCCTTAAAGGTGCTTCAAAGATTAAAGATAAAGGAAGTGTGATGTCAACGATGCACATCTGTTATAATAAATAAAATAGATTAATGAAGGAACAAACTGATGGACGTCGTCTTTCTAAACAGGAAATAGTTCATGTGACATAAATATCATTCAGGACCGAGCAGATTTAGAGGATCAAATTCTCATCGTTTTATGAGATTATTATTATTATTATATTATTATTATTATGAGTAATGCTAAGAAGGTGAAACCTGAAGAAATGGTGCACTGATGAAGATGATGAAGATGAAGAGAAGAATAAAGCAGAGGAAAACACAACAGATCCTCTAAAAGCAGTGAGAGGAATCAGACAAAGGAGGACAAAGATAAAAGATATAAAGACAAAGAGGGAGCGAGGCGGAGGACAGGAGCGTCATGGCTAATCTGAAATCAGGATGCTCGTCCGATGTCATGTGTTCTGATTAGTTCCGGTGTTTCATGCTTGTCTCTGCGTTTTCCGGAGCGGCGGCGCCCGGCTGCACTGTACACTGCAGTATTTCACCTCCTCGCACGGCTGCAAGCGAAACCTCGGTGTCGTCTCCTAAAACATCACAGTGCGACCGTGGGCTGCGTTGAAAGGAAGGAGCGGCGGCGGCTCTGTTAATCTTCACAGGACTGCGAGTGTGATTCCTCATGTTGTAGACCTCGGCAGCCCTTTGGCCTTTTCCCTTTCAATCTCTACTCCAGCTTCACTAATCTGTCGCACAAGGAAAGGTGATGGAGGGAGGTACTCATAAAGCTTCATCCTGGGTGTGTGTGTGTGTGTGTGTGTGTGTGTGTGTGTGTGTGTGTGTGTGTGTGTGTAAGTGGCGTGGAGAAAAGAAAGAAAGAAAGAACGAGGGGAGCGAGGCCGTGTGTGAATGGGGGGGGTGGGGGGGGGGTGGGGGGGTGAGGTGGGGCGTCTAATCCAGTCTCAGTGTGAAACTGTTGACATTTGTTCTTTTTTCCCTTCATTATGTGACTGGGGCTGTTTTGCGCTGGATTAGCTACAAATCTCCCATGCAGCACATTCAGCATGCCACTAGTAGTTTAACTTCATTAATAATGGATGAAGAGATTGTAATCCAGGAGTAAGAGAGCATGCAGAAGAGCGTAGAGAGGGAGAGCGCCAGCCAGGGAGAGAGGGCACCCCTCCATAAAACCCAGCTTTTCTCTTTTTCCACGACAGTCCTCGGATGGCGATAACGTCAGCCCTGGTAATGTTGCATCAGCGCCATTGTCTCGGCCCGTAATGTGTCTGAAACCGGCGAAGGTAGGCGTGCGTGATGGGATGAATCAAAGAGGGGCGACTTCCCAAGTCTCCGCGGTGCATATCCGAGTATCTTCCATTGATTGTGTTTACTCAAGCTTTTCATTGCAGACTATTATAGCGACCAGGGGACACACCCTGGTCTAACAGCAGGATAAGGAGGATTAAAGGTATACATATTCACTATTTCTGTTTTACACCACCAGCTCTGACTTCGGTCAACACGATGGCCCGAGGACAATAATTAACGTTGACATGGAGACGGCCCGAGGTTTGATTCACATTCATCTGAACAGAAACACTCAGAAGTCACGGAAGCTGTTCAAAAAAATGTATTCGACAAGAATGAATAGATTTGAAGAGACAAAATCAGTCTTTACTCTTCTCAACATCAGAGAGAGTCAGTTTCACCTATCAGCCATAACATTACTACCACCTCTCCCTGATGACCACGTGCATCAATAAGACTTTGTCCCTAATGACACAAATCGCTGCTTTTCATCTCTGAACTCCGACCGCAGCGTCCTGGAAACACCAAACAAACACAAGCTGCTGATTTACAGATGATCTGAAACACTTATCGCCGTTTAATCTTCACAAACTGAAAATACACAAATAACTCTTTATACTCCAACCACTGACTAATTAAAGAGATAATCAGAACATTAGTGGGAGCTGCAATCATGTTACATAATCTGATGGTTTATATTTTTATTTGTATCCAGGAGGTCAGGGGAGATATGCAGTACATATATACATATATATATATATATATGTATATATGTATATGCAACAAAAAGTTACTAAAGTAAATAATGAACACTACATCAGGATATTTAGTTTTTACATTTTTCAGCTGCTTCCTTCCAGTTTTCTTGATCAAACCATCTCCTTCACTACATCCAGTGATGTAGCTCTGCAGCTTCACCTCCAACATCCTTATTCTAGGTTTTCATTCTTTCATTTCACATTTCATTTCATCCCAGTCAGATTTCTCCTCATGAAGACAAACCTCTTGTTCCAGCAGAAACTCAAACCGTCTGAAAAAGACAGATTTTACTCATAATATTACATATGACATTGTAAAAGTGAGACAATCCACAGTTTCTGGCATAAATATCAGTAATTATTGAATTTATTGAAAACAAGAGAAAAGAAATGTTTCAACAAAACTAAGGCCAGACACGTATTTAGAGAAGCTTTTTGTCAACAAAATGGAGAAACGCTGCTCCTGGTCCTGCACACCACAGGTGAGCACACTGTTGTTCTGCACATGCTCAGTAGATGATTACAAAAACACTCGGCAGCACCCACTAGTGGCCCGGCAGGCTAACTACATAATTAAATAATAAATCAGTGTTTCTGCCGTTTCCGTGGAAATGGACACGGTTTTCAAAGCGTTGCCGTGTAAACGGGAAACTTTTCAGTGTTTTCTCTGTAAACGGAGAATCAAACAGGA
Source organism: Lipophrys pholis (assembly GCF_963383615.2). Taxonomy (NCBI): domain Eukaryota; kingdom Metazoa; phylum Chordata; class Actinopteri; order Blenniiformes; family Blenniidae; genus Lipophrys; species Lipophrys pholis. Next base: position 34,070,505 of record NC_137629.1, on the reverse strand, counting down.
AAGAAGTTGCAGGTTTTGATTTCCGATGTTGTTGATTTATTTCTGCTCTGCTGTGGATCTGGAGGATTTCCACTATAGCTTCATCTCCATTATGTCCCAGAGAGGTGAGAGCTTGAAATGTGTCCTCCAATCCTTCTCTGTGTGCGGCTGCTGTTCCTCACGCAGCAACAATAAAACCACTGCAGACGCTCATTGTTCCGACTGAGCCGCTGGCAAAGCAACTGATCCTTTTCTTCTTTATTTCAATGAAACAAAACCAACATATTATTACATTTCCTTACGTGGCTGCGCTCTTTAATGTGGCCTTTGGATCCGTAATGAAACATTTCATTGGAAAGGAGCTGAAGGCGACCTGCAGCTTGAGGGCTTTTCTACCTTCTGTACGTTTGCTTTGTTCTTAGCAGAACAGAAGAAGGAACGATCTCACTGTTAATTCACACAATTCATCAAACCCACAGAGCCGCTCCATCGGCTGCAAAGTAGCTGCAGCTTCATCGGTACAGATTCGCTTTGTGGAAATAACCTGAAATGCTTCTGAAGAGACACCTGCTCGTCAACTTCCTGTTTCGGTTGAACTCGTGTTTGTACTTGTCGCCGCGGCTACGGACCGACTCTTCCTCCACATGAAAGTGAGATGAAGTTGACAACTAATCAAAGCTCTCGTCTACCAATGTTTGCTGATCAAAGCGACGCCGCGAATTAGAAAAATAGGATTTGAAATGGTCCCAGAGGGCGAGTGGAGTGCACGGCGGATCCAGTTTTAATCCAAAAATATCGTTTTATTCAGTTGAACTGAGATGAAAACAACATATTCTTAGTTTTTTTTAGATTCTTTGTTTTTTTTTTTCTTGATTTGTGAAATTATTGTGCGAAAATAATTTTGTGGGCATTTTGAACATCGGATTCTCTTTTTCTTCCTGTAAAATTGGGTTTGATCCTGCAAGAAGGCGTTTCCCATTTCTTTATCTAATTAAAATGTTCTGCTGAATTCTGGAGCCCCTCCCCCGCCACTGCATTGAGCAGCGATCAGCCATAACATTACAACCACCAGCCGAACATCGCGTAGCACATCGAGATCATCATTGACTCCATTTGATCTGTTTTGACAAGCAACACGACCTTTAAGTCCGTCGCTGTGGCCAGAAATGATCAGATTGATCTTTGGATGTGTATCGATCACTTCAGACTGGAGCTGCAGTTCTGATCACTATAAGACTTGTTCTGTTAACGCTCATCAAAATACTCGCTCAGGGTCACGATAAAGACACGACCTGAGTCTCTCCCTTCACCTGCCGGCGGCCATGATGTTCTGCAGCTCCAGTCTCCCTCCTGCATGCTGCTCTGCCAGCGTTTCCTCTGCAGTACCACCGGCGCCTCAGGAGAAAAAGACATGAACTGAACCAAGAATCAAGCAGTGGTTCTGGTAACATTTCAGCCCAGGGAAAACGCTGGGTGTGGCTGTAGATGGAGGACGTGGACGTGGTCCAGCATTTCGCCTCCTGGGGGAAACTATGGCTCTGGTGTGGAGCAGCATCACTTTGTGTTGAGTGTGTGTTAGTTGTTCACAGCTGGAGCAGCGTCACACTGTCAGAAAATGATCTCACGATGTCTGAAGAAGTTGCACAACAGTTTTCAAAGCTTTCCTACTGTACAACAGCAGATCCTGTCTTTTGTCAGCTGGGATGGCCTTCAGGCTTAAAGCCGCTGAACCTGTAATTACTTAAACACTTATTAGTGTATTTCTTTGTCTGCACATGAATTTAATACTTGCGCTGTCACTTCATGTAGCGTGTGTTCATTATACAATAAGTACCGTCACGATATCAAGAAAATACCAGAAAACTCGTTTTGTGACCATATTTAGTTATTAAAGTGTCCCCAGGATGTCCACATGGTCCAATCACAGACCAGACTCACCACTGCATCACACATCTGGACCAGAATCATCTCACAGCCACACAGTAATACTGACGAGCGTCCAGATATTATCCAGAGGAACAACAATGCTCTCACTTGTTGCACTATTTTTTGGACAAATTTACAACCATAGAAAACATTTTCAAGTGAAAATGTAAAACTTCAGTGATGTTTGTTTACATGACACCGGGCTGTTTCTATACCATATAAACAAAACAAATGACAGATAGGTTGGACTTCTACTCAGAGCAGCGGCTGATGTTTGTCTCAATCCTTTGCAATCCGAAATAAACCACCTGAGTAGGTCGAAACTCTGATTCTGTATCTTTGGCTCTGTGAGGACCGGGGAAAACACAACTTCCTGTAAACGCTTCGGCAATAAGAAAACTGTTTCCTCCAGAGAGTCAGGACCCCCAGTCCATCTTGTCCTGGGACTTTTTTGGTTTTATTTTGACAGTCACCATAATAACAATCCTACTTGGTACTTTTATTTTGACAGTCACCATAATAACAATCCTACTTGGTACTTTTATTTTGACAGTCACCATAATAACAATCCTACTTGGTACTTTTATTTTGACAGTCACCATAATAACAACCCTACTTGGTACTTTTATTTTGACAGTCACCATAATAACAATCCTACTTGGTACTTTTATTTTGACAGTCACTGTAATAACAATCCAACTTGGTGTCTGTCCACTAGAACGTCTGTGTTCTCTCAGTGTTCATGTTTAGCAGTGTGTGTGTGGTTTCATTACAAAAACAAACAACAGCACCTACTAGTGGCTCGGCGTATAAACTACATCATTTCCTGAACATGAAAAGTTTCTGAAACAAAAATGCTTTTTTACCGGAAATGTCGTTGTGTAAACGGGGCCTTAAAATAACTCCAGCCGAGCAGTGAAAGGGTTAACGTCTATTGAGCCGCTCCTGGACCCGTTGAGGGTTTCTCTCTTTGCCAAAGGGCACGGCAGCTGTCGTTGTCATCGAGGTAGCGTGGAGCTACCGCCCTGAAATCTAGCGTCCAGTTCGTAAACCTCGGTGTGGAAGCGTCAGACGGCGTAATCATCCGCAGGATTGGAGGCGCGGGGAATACCAGGCGGACAGCCTTGATGTGTGAGGTGCCACATTGCTGCGAATAAATGCTTAATGGGCTAAGCTCAGGTGAGGTCATAGGTCATTGTAACGGCAGTTGCCAGCCTCATAAATAATACTTAAGATTGTTTCCAAGTACGTCTTTGGACTGACATGCCAGTTTGCTGCTGCTGACCCCTGGCATGCTGTGAATGTCACACAACAGTTTCCATTGTAATGAACCTCCGGAACAGACACACTCACTCTGCAAGAGACGGCTAACAACTCCACCAAATAGTATTAGAGTAGTGGCAGTATGTTGTGTTGTGAAAACAAACGTACATTTATGGGTTGAGAGAGAAGCCGGGGTATAAAGGACTTCATATTCTTCTTCACAACACGGGAGCGTGTCGTGACAACAGATCCACAGACTCATATGCAAACATATTAAATGGTGTGCGAGAGAAACGGCAGGCTGGGCTAAACCCCTCGCAGATGGATACACCAGGGGAAATAAAGTTTTCCAGTCAGGAAATGAATTTATCTCTTATTACAGCAAATGCTTTAACATTACAATGAAATTCTCGCCGAACACACTTTATCAGTAAATCAAAGTGATGCGATGGCAACTTATATTACAGTCTTTTCTATTTTAAAGTGGCAATTTTGACAGAAACGACAGAGAATCTTTGTACTTATGGCTTTTTTCATGATATTGTAATAAATTTGTTACTCCTATGAAATAATGTGGAGAAATTCAATGAGGTTTGGGGAGTTTTGATGAAAACACCACAATTAATTACACAAGTATTAGATATCACTACAGATTCCTCATTCAGCCTGGCGAGTATTACATGACGTCGTCGATCAGCAGCAGGTAGACGAGATACTTTAATACTTTGATATTAATAAGAACGACAGAGTGTAAATTATGTTCTGACGAAATACCAAGAGGAGGAGAAAGAAAGTTCAGCAGAGACGTTTGGACCAGCAGTTACAACTACGTCGCTCAGTAGTATAAATTGAGTATAAATTAGGCTTTATGGCGTTTAATAGGTAATCATATTGGTACTGGATATCGACAAGTAGATAAAGGTTAGTACTCGTACTGTAAAAAAGTGGTTTCAGTGCATCCCTTTGTTTGTTTGTTTGTTTTTACGTCTATTTATGTACAACCCCTTGATTCAGCTGTCGTTGTTTTTAAAGTACTTTATAAATAAAGTTGAGCTGAGTTCATTGATATGTATTTTTCAGTACTTATACTTAAGTACAAATTGAGTAACTTAAAAAAATACTTAAGTTACTCAAACTTCGCTGCAACTTACAAGCTGTTTTCCTACTTTCAGAATCAAGTAACTGAAATGTGTTTTAACATTCAGACTTTTTAATCCATATTTCTCAGATTAGAGCAATAATCTTATTTTGAACAAAACATTTTCATTTGTTTATGAAGTAAAGAGGCATATGGTTGTTCCGTCTGTAGTTTTTGTTAATATGAGAAATGTTCTTTCAATGTAGATATTCTATATGTTGACGGTGCAACGCAGCACTTCCATCAGTGGTTGTACTCGAGTACATCCTCCAAGTACTCTTTGTAACATCAGGTTCTGTGAGTGTGGATTTGATCCCGGCGTCTTACCAACAGACACGCATGTTATTACTAGAGCTTCCTGCTCTGTTCCCACTTTCTTTGTCACTCTTTCATCCGTGTGACCTGCCGTGAGCAACGATTTCAGTCCAGGTCTTTTATCTCCGCGTTCTTGCAACCGTCCAAAAATAATACGGAGCGAAGCAATAAGTTAATCACGAAGGGGACAAATCACGAAGGGGACATATTGGTGGCGGCTGTCTTTCACATGACACGCGACGCGCTAATGCCGAGTACAAAGTTCCATCTGGTTTCCCCCGACGGGGGGGAGAGCTGGAGAGCTGGAGAGCTGGAGAACTGGAGCAATGGAGAGCTGGAGAGCTGGAGAGCTGGAGAGCTGGAGAACTGGAGAACTGGAGCAATGGAGAGCTGGAGAGCTGGAGCAATGGAGAGCTGGAGCAATGGAGAGCTGGAGAGCTGGAGCAATGGAGAGCTGGGGCAATGGAGAGCTGGAGAGCTGGAGCGCTGGAGAGCTGGAGCAATGGAGAGCTGGAGAACTGGAGCAATGGAGAGCTGGAGCAATGGAGAGCTGGAGCAATGGAGAGCTGGAGAGCTGGAGAGCTGGAGAACTGGAGCAATGGAGAGCTGGAGAGCTGGAGAGCTGGAGAGCTGGAGCAATGGAGAGCTGGAGAGCTGGAGAGCTGGAGAGCTGGAGAGCTGGAGCAATGGAGAGCTGGAGAACTGGAGCAATGGAGAGCTGGAGCAATGGAGAGCTGGAGAGCTGGAGCGCTGGAGAGCTGGAGCAATGGAGAGCTGGAGAACTGGAGCAATGGAGAGCTGGAGCAATGGAGAGCTGGAGCAATGGAGAGCTGGAGCAATGGAGCGCTGGAGCAATGGAGAGCTGGAGCAATGGAGAGCTGGAGCAATGGAGAGCTGGAGAGCTGGAGAGCTGGAGCAATGGAGCGCTGGAGAGCTGGAGAGCTGGAGCGCTGGAGAGCTGGAGCAATGGAGAGCTGGAGAACTAGAGCAATGGAGAGCTGGAGCAATGGAGAGCTGGAGAGCTGTAGCGCTGGAGAGCCGGAGCAATGGAGAGCTGGAGAACTGGAGCAATGGAGAGCTGGAGCAATGGAGAGCTGGAGCGCTGGAGAGCTGGAGCAATGGAGAGCTGGAGAGCTGGAGCAATGGAGAGCTGGAGCGCTGGAGAGCTGGAGCAATGGAGAGCTGGAGAGCTGGAGCAATGGAGAGCTGGAGAACTGGAGCAATGGAGAGCTGGAGCAATGGAGCAATGGAGCAATGGAGAACCCTCACCACCTCACCCTCACCCCCTCACCCCCTCACCCTCACCCCCTCCCCCCCCTCCCCCCCCTCCCCACCTCTCTAATGTTTCTATTAATTGCAGGGCTGTCATGAATGTGTTCAGCTCACTAGAAGCACATTGACATGAAAGCCTCCATTGTTGATAGATGTAGTTAGAAGAGTTAACTCAGTCTGGATCATTTCACATAACCACTGACCCTCCTCCTCTTCATGCTCTTCTTCATCCTCCTCTTCATCCTCCTCTTCATCCTCCGCCTCTCTGTGAGATTTAAAGCTCACATGTTTTTATCTTAAATATCGGACAGTTCTGCTCAAACAACTCTGGAATATTAATATTAATATATCATTTCTGGAGATTCACCATCAGACGAATTGTGAAAAACCCCAGAAGAGATGACGCTGCTCCCCACCCTCTCCACCCACCCTCTCCACCCACCCTCCATCCAGCCTCTTCACCCAGTCTCTCCACCCACCCTCTCCACCCAGCCTCTCCATCCAGCCTCTCCATCCAGCCTCTCCACCCACCCTCTCCACCCACCCTCTCCACCCAGCCTCTCCATCCAGCCTCTCCACCCACCCTCTCCACCCACCCTCTCCACCCAGCCTCTCTACCCAGTCTCTCCACCCAGCCTCTCCACCCAGTCTCTCCACCCAGCCTCTCTACCCAGCCTCTCCACCCAGCCTCTCCACCCAGTCTCTCCACCCAGCCTCTCCACCCAGCCTCTCCACCCAGTCTCTCCACCCAGCCTCTCTACCCAGCCTCTCCACCCAGCCTCTCCACCCAGTCTCTCCCACCCACCCTCTCCACCCAGCCTCTCTACCCAGTCTCTCCACCCAGCCTCTCCACCCAGTCTCTCCACCCACCCTCTCCACCCAGCTTCTCCACCCAGTCTCTCCACCCACCCTCTCCCACCCAGCCTCTCTCCCCATCCTCTCCACCCAGCCTCTCCACCCAGCCTCTCCACCCATCCTCTCCACCCCACCCTCTCCACCCAGCCTCTCTCCCCATCCTCTCCACCCAGCCTCTCCACCCATCCTCTCCACCCATCCTCTCCACCCAGCCTCTCTCCCCAGCTTCTCAACCCAACCTCTCCACCCATCCTCTCCACCCACCCTCTCTACCCAGTCTCTCCACCCAACCTCGCCACCCACCCTCTCCACCCAGCCTCTCCACCCACCCTCTCTACCCACCCTCTCCACCCAGCCTCTCTCCCCAGCTTCTCAACCCAACCTCTCCACCCACCCTCTCCACCCAGCCTCTCTACCCAGCCTCTCCACCCAGCCTCTCCACCCAGTCTCTCCACCCACCCTCTCCACCCAGCCTCTCTACCCAGTCTCTCCACCCAGCCTCTCCACCCAGTCTCTCCACCCACCCTCTCCACCCAGCTTCTCCACCCAGTCTCTCCACCCACCCTCTCCACCCAGTCTCTCCACCCAGCTTCTCCACCCAACCTCTCCACCCAGTCTCTCCACCCAGCCTCTCCACCCGCCCTCTCCACCCAGCCTCTCTCCCCAGCTTCTCAACCCAACCTCTCCACCCAGCCTCTCGACCCAGTCTCTCCACCCACCCTCTCCACCCAGTCTCTCCACCCAGTCTCTCCACCCACCCTCTCCACCCAGTCTCTCCACCCAACCTCTCCACCCAGTCTCTCCACCCACCCTCTCCACCCAGCCTCTCCACCCAGCCTCTCCACCCACCCTCTCCACCCAGTCTCTCCACCCAGCCTCTCCACCCAGCAGCAGGTTTTTATTGCATATCTGTTAGACTGAGCCGACGGCGACCTTCTGGTCACAAGAAAAGCTCCTTTAACCTTCAGGCTGCTCCAGTGTTGGAATGCTTTGGTAATGAAAAAGGGATGAGATAGTTTATTATGAAGGAGTGAAAGAGAACAGAAAGCATGGGAGTGGAAGTAAAGCCGTCATTATATGACCGATAATACTGATGTGATAGATCACGCAACAACGCTGAGCATCCCGGAGGTGGACATGACTTCATTTTGCATGTGGAGAGACGAACATTCACTTACAGGCAATTTTAGATCTCTCTCTCTCTCTCTCTCTCTCTCTCTCTCTCTCTCTCTCTCTCTCTCTCTCTCTCTCTAGCTCTTGCTCGCTCTCTCTCTCTCTAGCTCTCTCTCTCTCTAGCTCTCTCTCTCTCTCTCCCTCTCTCTCTCTCTCTCGCTCTCTCGCTCTTGCTCGCTCTCTCTCTCTCTAGCTCTCTCTCTCTCTCTCTCTCTCTCTATTGCTCTCCCTCTCTCTTGCTCTCTCTCTCGCTCTCGTCTCTCTCTCTCTCTCTCTCTCTCTCTCTCTCTCTCTCTCTCTCTCTCTCTCTCTCTCTCTCTCTCTCTCTCTCTCTCTCTCTCTCTCTCTCTCTCTCTCTCTCTCTCTCTATTGCTCTCCCTCTCTCTCTCTCTCTCTTGCTCTCTCTCTCGCTCTCTCTTTCTTGCTCTCTCTCTCTCTCTCTCTCTTGCTCTCTCTCTCGCTCTCTCTTTCTTGCTCTCTAGCTCTCTCTCTCTCTCTCTCTCTCTCGCTCTCTCTTTCTTGCTCTCCCTCTCTCTCTCTCTCTCTTGCTCTCTCTCTCTCTCTCTCTCTCTCTCTCTCTCTCTTGCTCTCTCTCTCGCTCTCTCTTTCTTGCTCTCTAGCTCTCTCTCTCTCTTGCTCTCTCTCTCGCTCTCTCTTTCTTGCTCTCTCTCTCTCTCTCTCTCTCTCTCTCTCTCTCTCTCTCTCTCTCTCTCTCTCTCTCCGAACCATATATTACTTTGATACGTGCTGTATAAAACACGTCCAGTTTGATTATCAGAATTAATCAGCACATTCCCTTTCCAGTGAGATCCGCTTGTGAACGACCCTTTGAACTTGTTGTTGTAAAGAATTGACAGTTGAGAGAAAATATAACGTGTGAAACTTCAGGCCAAACACAGAAAAGTTGTTCTTCTGATAAAACGACCGCAGAGATTTCATCATGGAAACTTTCATGTTTAGACAAATGAAATGAATCGATGTCGCTGATTAGATCCGTCAATTTGAAATGAATCATGTGTGAATAACAGGATTTTTGGACGGATAATTGTATTAAACTGGTGATTCAACTGAGTTTACGGGACGTCAAGTACATGTTGTTACTGTTCCTGAGCTTTGTTCCAACACATGGTGCAGGAAATGCTGCCATTTTAATCCAAATATATAATCTCAAATAAGGATGGATTACTTCTCTATATATCTAATTATAAGATGACCCCTGATTACGAGACCGACTCGTGTTTCTATGAGCACAAACATTTTATTTTCCACAGCAAAGATGATAAAGACAAACTGTTCACTATGGATGAGACACACATACCAACAGTTTAATATTCAGTCTCGTGTCCCCGCTGTGTTTCCTCAAATTCCACTTGTTGCCTTTTGGATGTTGTCGAGTTCATTTAAAAGGATTCTGGTGGGGTCCTGGACCCGATCCCAGCTGACTGTGGGCGGGGTCAGATTACAACCTGGACCAGTCGGTTCTCCTCCTGTTTCCTCCCACAGTCCAAAAACATGTATTTTAAAGTGACACGGACTCACCTGTAGAATGAAATGTTTGGACCTGCTCAAGGTGTATTAATAATTCACCTGGAATCTGCTCCAGACCCCCCAAGGCCCTGATTTCCAGGATGATGGAGTATATTGATTCTCTGACACACATATGCAGTACTCTCGCAGAGGATACTTGTAAAACTAATTAGAGAAATTCTTTCTTTGTGGGAAAATGTGGCTGTGAGTCACCTTAAACATGAAATATTGAAAAACTGAACTGAAAAGTTGGAGGAGAGTCAAATGTGTGGAAGGAGACAGCTGTCACCTCCAAGAAACACTCATCGTGCCAAAACAGAAAAGTTTTCAATGGAAACTTTTTAAAGGAAGATGAAATGTTTACAGGATTTGCAGCAGTAGATCGGTGGGCTTCACGTGATGATTGATAGATTGATAGATTGATAGATTGATTGATTGATAGATTGATTGATTGATTGATAGATATCTTTCCGGTGGCCACTCAGACGTGATTTCAGCGGAGGTTGACGGGCTGCAGGTCCGTGATCCCCGCAAAAGAGCAGCGCAGATCCTCCGACATGTTGAAGGCTTGGCCCTTGTAGAGCGACAGAGTCTTAACCCCTCCATGGTGCTCATGGTTATAACACAGAGCATTTCCATCCCTGGACCTGAGGGGCAGTTCAAATACCTCCAGGTCACCGGGGGCCCATATTACCAGAACCAAGGCTTTGTCACCAATCCCACTCAACTTCAAGGATCTTTATGGGAAACAAATCGATCACGTCCTGACTCCATCAGCGCTCCATGGCCACACAGACCACATCTTTCATATCGGGGGCTCCTGTGCTCGGCTGCTCCTCCAGGTAACTTTGGAATGATTGGAAATTAGTAAATTAGGACGACGGTCAATTAAACAAATCACTCAAACGTGTGCAAACGGCCACGGTCTCCACACCGATCTGAGGTTTCACCATCCAGTTCCTCGTCCTCCAGACGGAGCTGACACCAAATGAAAAAGCAAGTGGAGAAACATCACATTCTGCTGCTCTAGGTAAATGCATGATTTTTTTTTTTAATTTCCAGGTAAACATCTGCTCAGTTCTCTCCTGACACCCAATTAAATATCAGTCCAATTACCTCTGCACACAATCCTCAGATCCCTTTAGCTTTTCAACCAGAGCACAAAAATCAAACAATTAGCTGGAATCAAATCTCTGGTTCAGTAATGTTTACTAGATACATGACCGGGAAGGTTTTTTTTTCTTCTTCAGTGAAGTAAATATGGAGAACAGATTGGAGCCTGATTCAAGCTACATTTATACATTTTATAATGAAAACACATCGTTTTTATGTTTTTGTTACAGAAAAGGTTCCAGTTTAAACAGCAACAATCTGAAAACGACGTCCATTTAGAAGAAAACAGCAGAAACGCTGATGTAGTTTTCATGTTGGACCACTAGTGGGTGCTGTTGTTGGTTTTAGTAATGAAATGACGCACACACACACACAGCAGAGAACAATGAGCTCTAAACATGAACACTGGGAGAACACGGACGTTCTAGTGGACAGACCACCGAGTTAGATTGTTATTACGGAGATTGTCAAAATAAAAGTACCAAGTCCCGGAGAATGTGGACTGGGAGTCCTGACATACTGGAGGAGACATTTTACTTATTGTCCCTCCATGTGTAGACGAAGTATTTTCTACGGCCGCAGTACACATGTGCAGCAGCAGCATTTCAGAAAAGTAGAATTTTTCCTCCCGTCTTCACGGAGTCGGAAGCATTTTCAAAAAGTTGTGTTTTCAGTGACTCTGAGAAGCGTTGTCATGGAAACTAACCCCCAAAACGCACCAAACGTTTTCCGTTTTCACTTGAAAATGTCGTGTAAACGGGTTCTAAAGCTTTACTGAGAGAAAAGATTCTGCACACAAAGGCCTAGAACTTGGAATCAAACCTGTGATTATTAACCAGGAGAACACCATCAGGCTGTGTTCTTATTTCAGTTTATTCCACTAACCTGAATGTTGTACAGCATTATTATGGTGGAAGAGAGCTATGAGATCCAATCTTAAACCAGATATCTTTTAGCGACGTTACCAGTCAAATTACACAAACTATTGTTCACTGGCAGTGGTGCAATACGGAGAAGCCCAGCCGCCCAGTAAAGGGCAGATCACTGCTGGTGTCTCAGAAGGTCACAGATGAGGCTTTCATGTGTTTCTGTACTCTGTCGGCACGCCGTCCCGCTTCCTCCCTGCTGGGGCGTCCTGGCCCTGAAGCAGGAACTCAGAAAGCGAAGGCGAGAGCTATGCGGCGCTCAGCGGGAGCGGTGGAGCAGTGGAATAGGGTCGCATGGTGGAGGAATGACGCTGCCACCTGTTCACTTCGGACAAACATCGAACCCGGGGCAGTGGAAAGGAGGGAGCAGGTATTTCTCTGCAACACAAAAACAATTCAGATTTACGGCCTGATATATCAACATGTTAGGCGCCCGATTGCACCCGTTGAACTGGGAGACACATACCTGCTGTATATGAGTATAGCAAGTATCTATAGTAGTGCAAGCTCTGCATTATTAATCTTTTGACATTGGTCCACTGTGACTGTTTTTATTCATACTCTTTTTTTCCTTCAAGTAAATTCAGTACGGCGGTGTCAAACTCATATTAGTTCAGGAGCCACATCAGATCCTGAGCGGGCCTGGCCAGTAAAACAGGTTCATAATAACCTTTAAATTCTTTCTTCTTCTTCTTGCAAAATGTTTCAAATTAGTTGTGAAAATGAGTACGATCACAACATAAAGCCAATTTTAAAGATCATTTCTAATGCAAAAGTGAGTTAAGAGGCCAAAAACATTTAGTTTGTATGTTTTTACAAACTGAGAAACTGATTGGAGCCTCCTTCAGGCCCGTTTTGGCCCCCGGGTCTTATGTTCGACATCCCTGTGTCAAGTAGTCTTAATCCACAGTTATGATTAACTGGTTTTAGGAGTCCCCCCCCCCCCGAAGGTGAACATGGGAATATAATGGTATATAAAAAATGTATGACAGTCCACAATTGGAGGGATTTCAACCTGAACCTCTAAAAGGAAGGAAAGCCGGTGTGAAGGATAGGAAGTTCTTTGATGGTTTTAATGATTTCGATCTTCTTCACATTCCCTCCACCCTTTAACACGCTCCTGCTGCAGAGTTTAACCAGCCCTGATTAGACTCCTTCATGTCATAATCAAGTAAAAAACACTGCAAAAGTAGTTGATCTCCAGCTGCCACCTTGGCTCAGAAGACACCACCCATTCAGGTTCTACCACTTAACCACTTCTCACACTTCACATCCACTTCTTCCAGATCTACACCCTCAGTCATCCCAAAGCTCTTTTACAAGGTGAGAAGTGCCAGATCCTACAACAATTGAAAGCAGAGCCGGCCGATCAGCTGCAGCCATCAATCATGCTTCTATCAATCACTGTCACCTGGCGCCGCGCCAACCTCACACCAGTGTCTCCGCCACGCCCTCAGCATGCAGCCCTCAGGAATGCTGGGTAATGAGGGATGGCAAAGGGGCATCCAGGCATCCGATTACTCGCCATGTTGGGAAGAAAGGAAAGATCCGTCATGTGTGTGAGCTTGTTTACATTTACATCTGAGGGATTAAGCTCCTCTTTCATGTAGAGCAACAGTGGCGAGCGGCGGCGTGGACCGGAGCATTGCAAACATTGCAAGAAACTTTGTAAGGACAGGAAAAGGTCACAGTCAGGAAGTCCACAAGTTTACGATCCAGGCGGGGCAATAAGATTGATACCGACACGCAGGGTGACACGTAGTGATCACATGAGGCTGTTCCAGTTGTGATCAGCTGCCTGATGTTTGGCTTCTCAGATGTGATCAGTCGTGACAAATGTAGAGCTTCTTTTTAAACTGCGACTGAAGAGGGGAAGCTGTACTTCTTGTGATACTATATGAAGTAAAACTACATCATGGGGTTTAGAACCTGCAGCTCTCTGAAGCAAACATTCATTTTCTACATTACTTTTACTCCACTGACTATAAATAAACACCAAGTCCACCAAGCACAGGTCCACGTCCAGCACACAAACATTCAACCTGGAGTCAATGTTCCTGAAGTTCAGCAGGAAACGGAAACAGAAAACACAGACATGCACAATGTTCAACTATAAACCTTTAACACAAACTGTGTAATCCAACATGAGACATAAAATCACTTTAGTTTGGCTTCAGTTTACCACAAATTATACTATAATGATAAATGGACTTTGCTCATGTAGTCACATTCACCCAGTCATGTGCACATTCACACACCAATAGTCTCCAATGGGAGGGTTCAGCATCAGAAATCAAAGGTGATTAAACTCCAGATAGTACACACCTGTGTGTAGATAGTATCATGACTTATTTATTATATTTATATAATGTTTGAATTAACAATTTGGACGCCATTGAATGAGTAAAAGAGTAGAGCGACTTCAGGCTGACGGTCAGTCTGACCACTGGTGGGATTTCAATCCAGGTTCTGGATCTATCTAAGCTTTATTCTGCTATCTCAGTTAAATTCACTATACTATATGCTGTATGTACTATATTACAATTAAAAGCACTACTGAACTGAAACAGGTTCAAGTTGATGTTATTGTATCAGCATCAGGGTGTATCTGTATAAACCACATTATACGACCTACACTCCATTGAGCTTTATAAAGCAGCTGTTATAAGGTCTATATTAACAGTATGTGATAAACATCAGCTGATTTCTTGTATATCTATTTGTAAAGATCTCCAGCATGCTCACAGACTTGTCGACAACAGTAAGGAATTCATGTTTATTTACTGTTGTGTATTTGTAGATTTTCTGGTTTAGCAATACTGATTCCAGGGACAGCCACTTAAATTCAGCCTGAACATCCAAGATTTGAATCCACAGACTAATAAGTAGATTTTAAATGGCAGCAAATATCACATCATGCCATGGAGAAGATGGAGATCTCACCATTAATCTGTGCTACAAACAGCAACTGTTGGAAGGGGCACCGCAAGGTATTAAGTAGAAATCCTCTTTCCTGGAAATTGTTCACAGCGCAAATGGAAATTCCATCAGAAAAAAAAATCAGGTTCATTTATTATTCATGGTCACCTCTAACGCCAGCGCCTCACCAGAGGGGATGAGAAACGATGGCGGATCGGCAAGTTTATCATGTGGGACTGTGATATATAGCTATCAGAGGCAGTGAAGTGGAAAAGACAGGCTTTGATACGGTATCTAGTTCTAAGTCTTTACTAATTCAATAACATTATGCCAAAGATTTATTAGGCATCCCATTTCCCATAAACACATCTGCATGCTTGAGTTTGACAGAAGCCGCGTTGCTGCAACATGCAAAGTGTTTACAAGCTGTTCAGGACAGAGCGGCCCGAGTTCTGCTCAACATGTAATCCTGGGAAATAAAAAGTAGAACGGCTTGTTCTCCATAAAGTTTTGTTCAAACTGAAGCTTCCAGTCATGTTGGAGTCCAACTAAAACTCTGATTTTATTATTATTTCCTGTTTCCTTATTAATACCATCTCAAATATTATATTTTGAAAAGTGAGGGGTTTAACCAGCTCAGTTTTATTTGTATAGTAGCAAATACAAGACATACAACCTGGGGAGGATAGGGTTCACCAACATTAAAACGCAGATATGAGTTCCAATCGTTTGTACTTTTACCTTTACTGCAGTACTCTAAATATAACATCCATCCATCTTCTATAGCGCCTGTCCTGTTCAGGGTCGCAGGGCGAGGGCAGGTTACAGCCTGGACAGGTCGCCGGTCCATCACCGGCCTCTAAATATAACGCCACACGTTAAAGACTTGACCAGGACGCTTTAAAACACACATGTGCTCTTCACAGGCAGTGCAACTTTTAGAAAACACGCCCACTTTGTCTCCCTGTCTATGGCGGGAAAACAAAACCTTTTAGAAACGCTGGCACTGCTCATGGTAAACACTTCTTCTGCACATGCTCAGTAGATGGACAGTAAGAATGATGTTTGCCTTCAGATTGTCATGACTCCCAGCCCATTTTCTCCTGGACCTGGTACTTTTATCAATCAGTAGATCAGTTAAAAACGTACATTGAAAAGCTGAAATGGACTCATTAGAGACGTTTGGCTGGGCAGTGCTCCAGGATGATCCCAACTGAAGAGCTTCAGTCTGCAAACAGATCAGGGAATTGAACCTCCAACCTTAGGATTAGAAGACGACCCCCTATGGCCCAAAAACAGGCTGAATTCTCTGCTTCCCTAAAAGAATAAGCCTGTTTTTCAATCATAAATCAGATAGTAAGGATGCCATTCACTCCGTCATGTTAATAAATCCTCTTGTGGAGGAAAACGGCGTTGCTGTTATTAGATCTCTGCAGAGCGTTCTATCATCCTCATTCACCTATCAGACCAGAACTAACCTCATTACGGAGGAATGTGCCTCCTGCTCTCTGCAGAGGCAGGAACTTCCACCTTTCTGGACTCAGACGTCAAATCTAGACCCTGATGAAGAAAATCTAGAATCTAAACCCAACTTGGATCAGAACCCTTCGACTGGCTCCCAGTTTTAAAAGCTCTGTGGGACTTTTCGCGTGAAGTCGAGAGCCAGAAACCCAAAATCAAGAGTTTGAAATGCCGTCCGAGCAGTTTGATTTGCAGTTAGAGGGTTAACCCCTTAAATATCTGTGGTTCTGGAGAATTTGAAACCACACTACTGAGTGATTGTTTCAATGTAAATGGGGCATGAAAGCCCCTCCATAACTTTTTTCTCTCAAGGTCTTTTCATGCTTGATTATACGTCCCACAAGTGACTCTTAGTTTTCAAGTGGCTGTTTTTATAGTTTGGAAGTTGAACAGCAGTCCGTCCTCCCCCCCGTGGAGCGCACTTTTCTGGAAGAGATAAATGACAAATGACTGATTCAGGAATAATGTAGCGCGGCCCCCGGGCGGAGGGAGACCCTATGTCAACATGATATGTGCTTGTTGTGACAGGGGGCTGCTGCGTGCACAAACACACGGCTGACTTTGGAGGTATAACTGAGGCCGGCGCAGTGTTGACACCTCCAGCTGTCTGTGGGGTGGAATAAAGATCTGACACCCGCAGCGGCCCGGCATAGACACCAGCTGGGCCTGGAGCCAGACAAAATGTCTTTCACCTCCTCTATCAACACCGCCATTCTCTTCCCCTCACAACCACAAGTCTCCCTCGTCCACCTTCTTACTCTCCCTTGCCCTCTTTCTTTTATCTCCCTTTTTTTTTTCTTCTTCATCCAACATTCTCCCCCCTCGCTCTCTCAATAGTCCCTGAAGCATCCCTCTTCTGCTCCGGCCAGGGTTCCCCTCTCTCTCTCTCTCTCTCTCTCTCTCTCCTCCCTCCTTCACTCCCTCCATTTCTTCCTCCTCCCACTTGCAAATCCTTTCCAGTGACACAACACTGATTTTCTGCCAACTTTTCTTCCCTCCTTGAAGAGTCTCTGTGGCACAGTAGCTCTTGACTCTGATGATGACTTCATACCGTCCCTCTCCTGGCTTGTGAGCCGGTCGGTGAACTCCAGCGACTCTTCAGGGCTGCAAGTGTCGTCTGCTGCAAGTAAAACCAGCAGGATGCAGCGGCGGGATAATGTAGCAGCCACTTAAAGGCCATTGAAATGCACAGCCGTTGTTTTTTACATCCTGCCCAGACGGAGAGGAGAATAAAGTCCAGAATGTACTCCTTCATATCAAAATATCTTGGTGAAGTTCTGATTTTAATATCAGATTATTATGTTGCTTTCTGGTGACGTGTTTAATGATGAATTCCTCATTGAAAGATGAGCTGATATTAAATCACTGAAGAGTTGTTGTGACAGATCTGTTAGGGTCATTTTACCTGCAAATCACTGTGGTTCTGGTGCATTGGTGAAAGTCTTGGAAGTGGGAAACATCATAATTTACAATGGGAAGAAAATAGCTTTACGTTATCAAAGTGGAAACTTTCCACTGGGAATATGGTGGACAGCCTCAGACATGAACGTCAAGATAATTATCTTGGTAATTAACAAATATATTTGTAATTAAAGTGAAATGAAGCAAAACTTGATTATAGTTTGGTAGATACAAAACTCAGTCGTAATCTTGTACATTTAAATCAACCAGTAATTTTCATAATAAGAGCATCATTTCATCTAAGTGTTAGTTTATGTAGATGATGTTGTGATTTATTATTTATCTGCTTCTTTCACTAGTAATTCTTACCTTTTTCAGTAAACGTTCAATATTGTCAGCTCATATTACCGTGTTCCATTACTACAATACTTTGGGAAGAAGTGAACGTATTCTGTCGGCCTCACTGGACGTCCCGTTACATTACCAGTCCATCGGACTGTATTCACAGCGTAGAACTGCCAACCTGCCTCAACTCCTAGTCCAGAGCGAGAGCTCAGTACATGTGAGCTTTCAGAAATTGCTCGGGTTGCACTTTAAAAGCAGCGTGAGCTGGCAGCGCCATCATTTAAACCTAATGTGTCAATCATTTGTGCCATGAGTAGTTCTGCTGGAGAGAGTCTGAAACCACAAGAGCTCAGCCTTCGCTGGTGCATATTTACACTTTGTTCCAACTTCGAAGTTTCCTCGCTGTGTTCAGCACATCTGACACACGACCGCCGACGCTCCACACATGTCGGAGTAACAACTGTCACTCATGACACACAGAGGAGTAACCAATCAGGTGAAGGGAAGTTTTACTCCATTCAACCTGAGTTATGTGACATTATTGACTGAAGGTGATTAGGTCACATGAAGGCATCGGGTCCGGCTCACTGTGGGAACTGTACACGCTAAACAATCAGCTTTTAGAATTCATATATATTATTATAATAGATTTTATGTTGGACCATAGAAGGTCCAGGTTGGATTATTCCTCTACTGCAGAGAACTTCAATAAGACTAAGAGCTGTGAACATACAGTAGTTGTACAACGTGTTGGGATATAGAAAAGCATATTGGCTTTGACTGGAGCTGTGGAAAGGCTGCCGAAAGGAGCAGCGATGCCTTCAGATTTCATTTGGAGCAAAAACGCTGATGCGGTGGCAAATGAATGTGGACGAGAAGCTGGAGAAAAGAGTGAAATCATGATCACAGTTCTGACGTGGTTCTCAGACGGATTCTTGTGGTCACGCTGCAGTGTTACAGAAGCAATTCCCAGTTTCTGCTCCGTTGCCCAAATGTTTTCCTTTTGCTGCTTTTACACTTGCGTTTTATGAGGCTCGTATTCTATGGCTGGTGGTCGTGTTGATTACTCTGAAACGGGCTGATGCAAGAAGAAATAAACTAAATTAACTGAATCCAGGTTTATTTGACTACTCTACTTTTTTTTTGTCCCCCAAGGTGCTTTTAGGATTTTTCTATAGTTTTGATATTATTTCCTTGAAGCGTTCATCATATGGATTAAAAAAATAAAAAAAAGTTCTCCACACAGGAAAGAGGCTCTCGGAGTGTTCCTGGTTAAATGGTGGGCTGCAGTCATAAAGTCAGTACCTCACTAGTTATGCAAATCATTTCCAAACCTTTTGACCTGCTTGGCTTTTATATGAATAAGAGGGAAGATTCTTTTGGTTTAAGCCTCTTAGTGACAGGAACTCTGGGCTGCGTCCAGCTCCTATGACTGATGGAGAGGCTTGTCTCCTCAGCTGCCCTGTACCCACTGAGAGAACAAGCTAAAGATGTAGAGGCCAAATATAGAAGGCTATTTCTCACCCGAGGTTGATGGATTACTCCAAAGCCAAACTATGTACAGTGTCCAAAGAGGTAACAATGCAACATATTCATAGGGCGAGGATCCGTTATCACACTCAGTAACTGAACCTGTTTTCCACCTTTTCTTTTCATCTTGGCCTCGTGAAACACGCAGCCAGTTTCTTTTTGCACATGGAGATCATTGTGAGACTCGCGAGCAATGAAACTGAGTAAGACCTCCAGCAAATTATGGCAGAAGCCAACAAAGCCGGTGGCGTTTGTTTTGAAGGCTGTCTGCTGCTCCCCCGACTTCTGCAGTCTCCTTCGCCGAGGCCTGTGTGCTTTGGAGCCGAGTCCAACCAGATGTTTCTCTTTGAGCGGCTGAAACTGATAGCTCATGATGCAGTGTCATTTTTCACCGCCGTATCAACCCCCCCCGCTCCACTCAACACCCACATAATGCTTCATTTCAGCCGGAGGAATCAATACGTGTTTTAAAGTAATATTCTCTGAGAATAATTTTTCGGTGCACGGCTGGCATCTTTAAACTGTCTGAAAGCGATTCTTCAAGAGCAGAAGCCTGCGTGGGGGGGGGGGGGGGGGGGGGGGGGGGTTGGCGGCGAGCGTGGAAATACCAATGAAAAGAGGCAGAGATCAATATGATTTTGAATCAAACAACATAACAGTAATTCCCGCTGTCTGTTTCCACAAAAGTGAAGAACCCGTGTGTGTGTGTGTGTGTGTGGGGGGGGGGGGTTCTCTGGGCTCCTCCAGTCCCTCATATCAGCTCCACAGCTGAGGAATAATAAGCCAACATGGGTGCTGGAAGGGTTTAGGGTAACGATTGAACATGTACATTTCAGTGAGAATGGCTACGACCTTTAACTGCTAAAGATTTCTCACAAAGTTCAACAGCAAACATCAATATTCAGCAGAGGAAGATAAAAACAAAACGCTGGATGCAGTGGGGAGGTTTACTTTTCTTTCCACAACTTCCCACTGCTCCGTGGCTCCTGTGGTATGTTTGTATCATTTCAACGCTACAGATTTATAGACGCCTCGGCACAGTAAATCATCTTGAAATCAAGCGTCCACATGCTCGGCGAAGGCCAAAAATACCTCCGCTTTTTCCAAGAAACGCGGTTCTCCTGAGTTAAATCAAGAGTCCCGTCTGATCGGATCGAAATCTGAACGATACGACGAGTCAAAGGTCTCCAACACATGCTGCCGGCCCTCCGAGTAACAAGGCAAAGAAACGACAGCAGTGACCCGAGTATCTGCATTATGGGGGTATTTTTAAATAGTTGGTATAGCTTTCTAAAAATAACTGACACGGATATCTTTTAAACAAAGTCGCACAAGTGACTGTTTGACTTGATCACAGCAGATTTCATTCTTACGTTTATACTTGATAAACAATGCTCATTAAAAACAGATGAACAGAGTTAAATCATGTGTCATTTAAATGTTAACCCTCTGGTGAACAGTGACGGCGCCGTGCTGCTCTCCTTTCCTGGGGTCAAGTTCACGGCCGTCCACCTGTCAATCGTCTCTCGTGAAGTGTGAAGGACGGGCGAGCTGGTCCTGGTATCAGGACACACAGCTCACGTTCAACCGCCTCAATCCATTTCAGCTTCAAGTGGAATTTTTCTGCCTCAGTTTGAGTGGAGGTGGAGCAGTGGTTAGCACGTCTCCTCACCGTGAGACTGTCCCCAGTTAGAGTCCTGGCTTGGAGAGCTGGTATGTGGCGTTCACGTCTTCTTCCCGTCTGTCGCCTTCGTTCAAACACCATTTACACGACTGTCCAGGTGGAAAGACGTCGCCTGTGCAGAAACACTAGAAAACGCTGTAGGAAGCTTGTCGGGCCACGTGTTGGCGCTGTTTTCTTTTTTTACCACCAAGTTGGATTGTTATTACGGTGACTGTCAAAATAAAACTACCAAGTTGGATTGTTATTACAGTGACTGTCAAAATAAAACCACCCAGTTGAATTGTTTTTATGTTGAAGACGCATTTTTACCCGTTTCTACGGAGAGACTGGAAATGTTTTCAACAACTTCCACATTGGGAGTCGTTTTTTAAAAGTTGCATTTTCAGTGGCAAACAAAAGTAAATATTGCAGTATTCTCTAAGTAATATATACTCACATTATCGCAATTCACAGGGTGGTAAAGTACTCAAACAATTTACTAAGTTAAAGTACTGTTACTTTAGCATGATATGGCTCGAGTAAAAGTACAAAGTAGGCATCCAAACTTCAGTAAGAGTAATAAAGTACTTGGATTACTTGATTAATGAATAATTGCAGAGTGAGATTGTCCTCACAGTGTCAAACCTTTGTGATTGTTCTGGTTGATGTTAAAGTATTCTCCGTCCTTCGGAGACTTTGTGTTCAGTCATGAGGCTGTTTGGCTTCGTCTGATTGGTCACCTGGAGTCAGCTGACGAGCCTCAGGCGGAAATCTCTCCTGACCCCCCAAACAATACTACATTGTTTTAAATTATTCCTTTCAAAATAAAGATAATGAGCAGCATTAAGCTCAGAGTACAATTGGAGTTAAAAGAAATGGTCAAGTTGCATTAAAACTCCTCTCACAAGTACAATTTACCACAGATTTAAATGTAACTGAGTAGATGCAGTACAGTACTACTGCGCTGGTGTATTTGCCTACAGGCTACTTGTACTGTTTCAAATAAATGTATAATTTCACTCCTACTTATTTACGATCTTACAGCAGCTTCACATCCAAAGTTTGGCTTCTTTTCCACCACAAATTGAATCAATATTAAAACATTTCCATTGAAATCTTCTATAAAATGTAATTTAATTTATTTATGATTTAAAACTCATTATTCAATCTGAACTGGACATGTAGCTCTGCACAATGTAATGGCCTGCGACATAAGAACAAAACTCAAATAGTTTTCACCTCTGAACATATTTGATGGACAAAAATGAACATTTTATTCTTCCAAATTTAACCTTTTCTGTTTTGTTTCAAGTCTCATCGATCTCAGGAGACTAACCCAATCTCAGAGGACATGTAAATAAAACAAACTCCAAACACATCCAGAAAGACAAAGAGGAGGTCTTGTGAGCGTCTTGTCGCTTTCGAATAGCCTCATTTGTGAGTTTAAATTTAGCCCTGCGCTGTAATCCCCTGGCTGTTCTGTGAGTTTGAAGTCATGTCAGATATGCTGTTGGACACGCAGCCCTCAGCTCACAGTTTTAATGTGGAAGGACTCGGGTCCGAGCTCTGTGTCATCGGCCCGACTCGGAGATGACGCACTGCACCACTGGAACCCGGGGGGGGGGGTCTCCTGTCCTCTGGACTAAACTAACCCATCAATGTCAGGAAACATTGTTGTTTTTATTTGATCTGTAAAGAGAGCAAACCAGATTTATTTTCTTTAATAATCTGACTAAATCTACTTAGTGGATCAGTGAAGAAGCTCCATTATGAAGTGGATCAGGACACCGCAGGACACCGCAGGACACCGCAGGACACCGCAGGACACCGCGGGACACCCAAACCTCTTTTAAGACCGGGGCACGTCTGCCTCGCCCTCCTAAAACAATAAAGGATTAAATTACATTTGTTTTCACACATGTTAATCTCCGCTTGTAAAACTTACACAACCCCAAGGAGGTGTGCTCGCACACAAATTCCTCAGTGGGTCTGTGGGGCGGCGAGTGCGTGGCCGGAGTGAGTGAAATTAATGAAGTCTGTAATGGGTTATCAAAGAGGGGAACCGGATATCTGTGGAGGGGAACCCCACCTGTTTATGGACACACACACACACACACACACACACACACACACACACACACACACGGCCCGCCAGAAGAAAGAATTGCAGGTGGGGTTGAGAACGCCCCCCCGATGCAGAACAACAGGTGGATCGGCGATTCTTTTTATGATGTCTGCCCTCTTCGTGTGCACTTCCAAAAGACGGCAACATGAGACGGCCAGAAAAACGCTGAGAGACAGACAGAGGAGTGCAGAGCCACTTCCTGCTCAATTCAATGTTCTTACATGGGAGGGCGGCACGAAGGCGTCCCGACGGAAACAAAGGTAAACATGCTTCATGGAGAAATCTGTGAATATTATAACCGTGTTAAATTCTAAATATCTAACAGTCCAATGGCCTCTTGCTTTATCTAAAACTCACTAAATACACAGTTTACATGAGTGAAATCACCAGAGCTTCTTTCAATACAAACACCTCTGAAAAGGAAGTGGGAGAAACTCATCTTCAACAATAAAGAAGTAATTTAACATCCCAATCTAATTTCATGTTTTATATAAAGACTTCACTGAGGCCTCGTTCACACCACAACATTTCAAGTGAATTCTTTTTGTGTTTTTGTCAACGTGTTGAAAATTAAACACTGAAAATGATGTAGCTTTCATGTATGACCACTAGTTGGTGCTGTTGATTATTTTTTATAATGAAACCACACACACACACACGCACGCACGCACGCACGCACGCACGCACACACACACACAGCAGAGAACAATGAGCTCTAAACATTAGCACCGGGAGAACATTCTAGTGGACAGACCACTAAGTTGAATTGTTATTTTGGTGATCGTCAAAATAAAAGTACCAAGTTGGATTGCTATTTCGGTGACTGTCAAAATAAAAGTACCAAGTCCCAGAAGAATATAGACTGAGAGACATGACACCCTGGACACCCTGATTGTCTCTACTGAGCATGTGCAGAAGAAGTGTTTATTACGGTCCACCGTCCGTCCGTCCGTCCATCCATCCATCCATCCATCCATCCATCCATCCATCCATCCATCCATCCATCCATCCATCCATCCATCCATCCATCCATCCATCCGTCCATCCATCCATCCATCCATCCATCCATCCATCCATCCATCCATCCATCCATCCATCCGTCCATCCAGACTGACTGTTCAGTGACTAACCTCCATCCTTCATGCACGTATTTGTGCAACGTGTTATAAAAGTGAATAATGGACTGTAGGAGTGTCTCGTCACAAATCTGCCCCTGACTTGGATAAGGAGGCTTTATTTGACCGTGTAGCTGCTCTTACTTTACCTTCAGTCCTCCTCGATGGTTATTTGCCATGGCCGCCTGCCTGCCAGCCACAGTCGGCCAAATACCAGCAGACCTGGAACATTTCAGTGTGCAGCTCGGCGCAGGTAAACCTCACCAACACCGTTTGGAAAATAGCACTCCATTTCCACTACCCACACACACACACACACACACACACACACACACACACACACACACACACACACACACACACACACACACACACACACACACACACACACACACACACACACACACACACACACACACACACACACACACACACACACACACACACACACACACACAGAGTTTCCAGACTAATAAGTCTAAAGTGACTGTTAATCTGTACAATATGAAATCCCTATTTGCACTCCTTGCTGTACGGTGACACTTCTGGTCTCACGTCCCCTGAGGCTGGAAGCTGGAGTGTTAAATGTGCTGCTCCTTCAGTGAACTACAGTCGGTACCTCTGTGATCCGGCGCTGCTCATTCGCTTCTCATGCCAGGCGGGTTTTTACAACCGTGTGGCTGCTTGAAGAGACCAGTCACTTCTTTAGTGGGATGGCAGAGACAAATTACCAAGTTACTCCAAAAGAGATTATTTCTTGCTTTCTGGAATTGCATCAGTTAGTAGTAGGAAGATGCTCTATAATCTGATGTTAGAGGAGGAAGATGCTCTATAATCTGGTGTTAGAGGAGGAAGACACTCTATAATCTGATGTTAGAGGAGGAAGATGCTCTATGATCTGATGTTAGGGGAGGAAGATGCTCTATAATCTGGATGTTAGGGGAGGAAGATGCTCTATAATCTGATGTTAGAGGAGGAAGATGCTCTATAATCTGATGTTCAAGGCAGAATATGCTCTATAATCTGGATGTTAGTGGAGGAGGATGCTCTATAATCTGATGTTAGAGGAGGGGGTGCTCTATAATCTGATGTTAGAGGAGGATGATGCTCTATAATCTGATGTTAGGGGAGGGGGATGCTCTATAATCTGATGTTAGAGGGGGAGGATGCTCTATAATCTGATGTTAGGGGAGGGGGATGCTCTATAATCTGATGTTAGAGGGGGAGGATGCTCTATAATCTGATGTTAGGGGAGAGAGACGCTCTAACTTTCCCTTTATGTGGGTAAACAAGGCCAAACCCTCCGTGTTTAACTAAACACTGTCAAACCTTCATTTAAGTCGAAGATCAGAAGATTCTTCGGCACATCGACTGAATCTAATCTGGTTCTTGAGGAAAATGGCTCCATCCTGCAGTTTAATCTAAGTTGCAACGTGGGAATTAAAAAGCACTGACATGAGACAGGAGATGGAAAAGTCGTGGAGTTGCTCTCAGATCTTGAGCCTGAATTTCCCCTCAGTCAGATACTGTTGTTTCTAGAAGAACCTGATCTGTTCTTAATTCACCTACTGTAAGTTTATGTTCCGTGTCTTCAGCATCCAAACAGGAATCTGGTAGAAATAACTTCTTTCAAACTGCCGGTTGATCCGGCGGACTGGAAAAATAGAACACAGCTAATGAAGGATGGTCTCAGTTGAAAATTCAATCATGGCAGATAAAATGTCCTCGGTGGGAGAAGAGCTGCCAACGCAAACTCAGTAAGCTCTGAAACCCAAAGGAAAATAAAACACAGAAGCACTTGCACTGTGAAAATAGCTGAATAATTATGGAGCTTATATTTCACTTGTAATCGTCCGTTTAAACCTGCAGCCGCGCTCTCGCAGTTTAGGACATTTTGACTGAAGGATTACGTGTAAAATATTGTTCAGTTCAATATTTCATCTTTAACATGACTTTAATGCAGAAGCTGTCAAAAGTCACAGCTGGTTGGATGTAATAGGTCGTTTTCATATCATAGTGTGTTGGTAAAGATCATATCATAGTGTGTTGGTACTGTTAAGATCATATCATAGTGTGTTGGTAAAGATCATATCATAGTGTGTTGGTACTGTTAAGATCATATCATAGTGTGTTGGTAAAGATCATATCATAGTGTGTTGGTAAAGATCATATCATAGTGTGTTGGTACTGTTAAGATCATATCATAGTGTGTTGGTAAAGATCATATCATAGTGTGCTGGTACTGTTAAGATCATATCATAGTGTGTTGGTACTGTTAAGATCATATCATAGTGTGTTGGTAAAGATCATATCATAGTGTGCTGGTACTGTTAAGATCATATCATAGTGTGTTGGTAAAGATCATATCATAGTGTGTTGGTACTGTTAAGATCATATCATAGTGTGCTGGTACTGTTAAGATCATATCATAGTGTGTTGGTACTGTTAAGATCATATCATAGTGTGCTGGTACTGTTAAGATCATATCATAGTGTGCTGGTACTGTTAAGATCATATCATAGTGTGCTGGTACTGTTAAGATCATATCATAGTGTGCTGGTACTGTTAAGATCCATAGGCTGGAAAAAGCACAACTTTTCTTCAGTACAAATCTTGTGGTTTTTATTTAAAGTTGCACCGGTTGTTGGTTTCAGGATTAATTTAGATTGTTTGGTAAATTTCACCTTCATACAACAGATAGGTTGAGTTTTGTTTGTGATGTATGAAGATTAACACCGTGAGTGACCTCAAGGACCAAACTATAGTATCCAAATGAGAGTTCAGAATATTTGACTCTGTTTGCTTGTGGGTTAGGATTAGGATTAGGATGAGACAGAAGAGGGAATGTCCAACATAAGAGCAGGAGGCCAAACATGGCCGACAAACCACCGAGCAAATAGTCAAAGGTTCTAAGAAAACATAGATTGAACAAAAAGCGTATTTCTTTGGAGAATTTGCCTCAAAACATCCTTTCATTGTTTCACACCAGAAAGTTCCATTAAAACTGGAGAGATTATTTCTGTTTACATCTTTTCATCACGTATAATCTGCAACCACACCAAGAGAAACGTTCAGGTTTAAATCCCATGTTGTTCTGGCGCCATGTGAGCTCCGGCCCGCTGCAGATGAAACCGGGCCGTACTTTGTCCCAGAACTAAATCCAGTCTGACACTCCTGATTTAGACTGTTTACTTGTGCTCTTCACGAGGTGATCAGATTCAGCAGGGTGTCGGAGCAGACGCTCCAGTCCGGCCGCTCCACAAGACTCTTTGTGATTAATGAGAAGGAAACACTGAACAGGATTCTTCTGGAGGGTCAACCCGTCCCCGGACCACCACTCACTTTGGCTCTTCTGAAACGCCGCTCCACATTTTCCCTCTAACGCGGCGGCTCATCCTATTACGTCCTGAGAGTCGCTCTATATACAGTTTGTCCTAAATCACTGGACACAAGTGCTAATCATTTTCAGGGCAGATGAAAGTGGAGGGCAGCAGCAGTGCTTTGGCCCCGGGGTTATTTCTGGCTTCTCCTTGTTAACTATCTGCCTTTTGGACCTGATTGGAGATTAACGCTGTTTTCTTTCTGGCCATGAGTAAACATCCTTCGCTTTATTCCAAGCTCTGAATCCCCCCCGCCGAGGCTAAGTGGTGGGGCAGCTGCTATTCTGGGGCTATACAGAGGCGGGGGTGGGGGGGGGGGGGGGGGGGGTACACTCTTATCAGGGACTATAAATAAAATCTGTGTGGGGGTCAGCGGAGGAGTGTGTGTGTGTGTGTGTGTGTGTGTGTGTGTGTGTGTGTGTGTGTGTGTGTGTGTGTGTGTGTGTGTGTGTGCGTGCGTGTGTGTGTGTGTGTGTGTATGTGTGTGTGTGTGTGTGTGTGTGTGTGTGTGTGAGGCAGAGAAACTGACACTGACTCAAGTGAGTGTTGAAATATAACAACATCTACAGTTTCTTGACCGGCGCTGTCGTCCTGTAGAGGCTCCGGTTGTTGATGATTCATTTTCCAGGTCATTAGCTGCTCCCCGACGCCGCGACACGACGGTTC
>NC_137629.1:33985150-34037153 GCF_963383615.2 Lipophrys pholis | reverse complement strand
AGTTTTGTTTTGATCGTTTCATTTGAGTAAACTGCACAGAATACATAAATATATTGGACATGAACATCTATTACATTTCTAACGTTTCCATTGTGGCCCCCCCAAAAAATATTACTGAACTGCCTACATGTGTGTGTTAATCTTAAATAATCAACTGGATGGTTCCATCAACAGCATTTTAAACATCTGATTGCTCATTTTCTACTTGATAACTTCTGAAATGCCTCTGCTGAACGTGTGCGGGCAATTTAAAATGTAATACATCTGACTGGAGCTCACTCACTTTCTTTCAGTCTGTATGAGGAGCACGCTCGGCGTACGTGGGGGGTATTTGACTGCACATACGAGGCACATGCAGTGTGGTGATGATGGCTCTGAAACTAGGTTATCCATCACCGGCCGTCCTCAGTCCGCGGGCCCACGGGCCAATACCACATCCATTATCAGGTTGTGAGGATACAAGCAGGGAAAATAGAGGGGCTTTTTTTCCCCCCCAACAGGAGGCTATATTGAAATCGTATGGACCGGCGTGTGAGAGGCTGCTAGATCTACTGCAGGCGTCCATCCCGAGGACACAACCTCCGTTTGCAAGGCAAAAGTGTTTTTCAGACTGAGCAACGTCCAGTAAAGGCCTGTAAGTGAAATATTCACCATACATAGTAGTAGAAATGCATGCAGTAGTACAAACTGCCCATTTTCCCTCTGCAACAAGAAGCAGACATGCAGAAAAAGACTTGGCTAAAAAGGCACTTTTTTTTACTACATTGTAAATTAAGGAGAAGACTGCGGCTTTCTCAGCAAACCATTATGATAGTTAACGTAGAACCACTTAAAAGGCCAGCTGCGGGAGTGACGTGAATAATAGTGTTTAATTTGTCTAATCTTAGCTGGAGCAGTGGGTGGGATGGGGGGGGGGGTCTCGCCGGTACCCTGCTGGCACTTGAAGAGAACTGCTTCCACCACAATGTGGTGCAAAAGCCCCAAATGATCGTTTGGCTGTGTTGCTGTTGTTTTTCTTTCTGTGCGTAGCCTTTTCATTTGTAGTTTGTGTGTTGTTAACGTGTGTGTACAGAAGACAGAAGCCGAGAACCGCGTGGAAAAAAAAAGTTGAGAAGTGACACGAGCCAGAAGGCTGATTGAGAAGACGACTCTCCGCACTGTAATTTAGCCAGGCTCTATAAAAATCCCTATAAATAAATAATTGAAGATCTTTATTGATGCACTTTGGAAAGTATTTCCAGGGGCAAGTTTCTTTTGACCTCCTTTGCTGCCGCGGCCACGTTTAACATATAACTGAGCCCCACTTCACTGAAATCGTCTCCTTTTGGAAGCGTGGCAGTCTCTCTGCGAGAGACAACAAAATAATGCAGATATCAACAGTTTTGTGAGTTAGTCATCATCTCGGGGTTGTGGTTTCTGCTTCGCTATATTTCCTTTATTTTATTTTCCTAACTGAATTCGGCGGCGTTGGCCGAGTTTCGCAGTGGAAAATCAACTCGTGCAGCTTCTTTTCAGCACAACGGAGGCTGAGACGCCTCCCGCCATGATCCCGCCTCCCGCCATGATCCCGCCATGATCCCGCCTCCCGCCATGATCCCGCCTCCCGCCATGATCCCGCCATGATCCCGCCTCCCGCCATGATCCCGCCTCCCGCCATGATCCTGCCCTTGCGCCATGATCCCGCCCTCCCGCCATGATCCCGCCCGGCTTGCGTTTGTGTTGGAAGTGAAGATGTTGTTCTACACTACAAGCAGCTAGATGGTCTCGTACTATTTATTGTGGTAATCCCTCAGCACACATTCTAATTATGTGACGGAGTTAATACGTCCCGCGCTGAAATGTAAACTCCTGTCACATGGAAGACGAGGGTAAAGTTTCAGTCTGGCTGCGAGAAGAAGAAACGTCTTTTTCAGGTGTTCAATTCTAAAAGTCTGTTGTTCTCTGGAGCAAAAAGAAATGCTGCTCATCTCTGTGTGTGTGTGTGTGTGTGTGTGTGTGTGTGTGTGTGTGTGTGTGTGTGTGTGTGTGTGTGTGTGTGTGTGTGTGTGTGTGTGTGTGTGTGTGTGTGTGTGTGTGTCCTAAATAAAACTAGGACGTCATCAGAACTGTCCTATCCCACCGTTTTACTCTGATTACTGACCCCCCCCCGGGCCTCTCATTGACCTTCCAGCCGCTCATTGTCCCAAAGTGCGACTTGATTACTGGCCTAAGCCCTGCGAAGGTTCGCCTCAGTGGCCACAGCTGATCTTTTATACTAATTTCGGATTAATGTGGGTCTGCAACACTGCGTAAACACAGCCACTGAGCAGGCCCCTGCCACACAGAGCTAAACATTAATCCTCCTTAATGCTGAGAGTCAACTTCCAGTCCTTATCAGAATTTGTCTTAATCTCTGCCGAGGCTGTACAAAAACTCCTCTGCTCAATAAGTAACATGAACGCCCCCAAACAAGTGGCGAGCCAATGAGCTGTGCTGGAATAAAGAAAACTGGAACAAAGCTGCACTTTACCTGGATGATCTCCAGACCTGTTGCTCTTCTTCTGTGGATTCATTGAAGTCTGCGCTGCGTTCAGATGTTAATATTCCCCGCCTGGACTGGACTCAGAGCCACCAGCACTGTTCCTCCTCTTCTCCGCTGCTTGTTCGTATGTTGCTCCCTCACGCCTGTTCTGGATCCGACCATGTGTGGGTTCTGACCCCGTCTGAGTCTGACGCCCGGCCCCAGTCTGAGCTCGTCTGTAATTTTCTCAATACCAGATATGTGATATATTATTTCAGTAAATATCTGGGCTCGGTTCGGCAGAACACTTTGATTAACGGTGGGATGTTTTTCTATTATAACCACGGGTGTATTTATTGTACAGTCAGTAAAACGTCTATAAATACTCATGTGAGAACGAGATTCTGAAATAACTCTCTTTTAAGTTTGTATTTGATCTAATCAATAAGAGTAATGAGAGGGCTCTCAATCGAGAGGAATGAAATGTGCAGTTTAAAGAGGAAGTTTTCACATTTTGTTTAATTCTGAGACTATAAAGACAATTTAGTTTATTATAGCAAATTAAAGTGTGATTATGTAATAAACAAACTAACTCATAATGGTGAGATATTTGTATATATTTATGATCACTAGATTGTGGATAATTAAATAATCTGGTGAAATTTAACACGTATGTACAAATATGGAAGAATTTAACAAAACAACAGAAAAAGTAAGATTCTCTATTTTTCACTCGTGAAAAATTAATTCATTAATTTCACACGTTGTCATTTCTTTATACATACTTTAGTATAATGTGAAACCTTGAAACATGATTTAAACACCAAAACAAAGTGCATTTTGAATGAAGGGGATTTTCTTCCTTCATGTTCTTATTCGAAGATATTTTGGTGAGAAACATTAAGTGGGGGTACCAAACAGATAATCCACTAATCTGGTGGAAAGTTTAAAGTAAATCAACAGTCACGCCGCCGCCGCCGCGGAGCGACGCTGTTGACTTTAGCAGCCTCTCTTTTTTGGCCACAGTCGTACTTTGCAAAACAAAATGATCCCATCCTGAGGTTTTGGGCAAAGAGCTTTTAATTTGCATTTGGCAGGAATCCTCATCACTCTGAAAATTCATCACTCCCAATTTTCTATTTTCCTCCACTTGAAGATTCATCCCTGTAATTACGCTGGTGAGGAGATCAATGAGCTGGGAGGCTTTCACTTCGAGCCGGGGTCCATCACTCGGGGATTCTCGCCACTCTGCATTATTCCATTTTTTACTGAGGTTAGCACCAGAGTCTTTTATGAGCTGTGAACTGACCACAAATGTACGAACTCGTCCGTCCCAAAGTACATCCCCTTCCCTCTCTTCCCATCCTCTCAGCTACTCCTCTTAAGTCTATGGGAAAGGGCAAAAAAAGATGGAACAGCTTTAAAACACAAAAAGCCTTTAATGCAATTCCTACCTTATCTAAAACACCTACATATCTGCCTCCAGTCTGCGGCCTTTGAAAGGATATTTCAGGCCTGGGATTGAAGGGGGAAAATCTCCCTTCAGAGGCAGGACTAGGGGTGAGTTATAGGCATCTAAGAGGCTGGAAATCTCCGGGGCCTGACC
Source organism: Lipophrys pholis (assembly GCF_963383615.2). Classification (NCBI taxonomy): domain Eukaryota; kingdom Metazoa; phylum Chordata; class Actinopteri; order Blenniiformes; family Blenniidae; genus Lipophrys; species Lipophrys pholis. Next base: position 34,033,047 of record NC_137629.1, on the reverse strand, counting down.
GTGGCTTTAGCGTACAGCTCCAAGCACGGCCAGGGTCTGGAGCAGAGCCGCCCTCCTGGCCCTCGTCAAGGGAAGAAATACAGCCAGCATGAGAAGCCAGCCCAGATATTAAGAATTTGGGGGGCTCGGTTTGGGTTTTGTGGTGTTTTAGATTCATAAATGCTCCAGAGAAATTCAGTTTTAGAACACTGATATGGAGAAGACATGATGGAGGAAAAGAATAATCGTTCTGCGTTTTATAGTTTATTTAAAAGTACAAAACTGTTGATGTGTACCAAGAATTCCTCTTGTATGCGTGCGTCTTCAACAGAACAGTTCCAGACGTATTTCAAGAACACGGCGAGTTAAAGTGTTTTTTTCTGGTTTTACTCTTGTTTTGCTGTGCAGCTTCAACAATGGATTTTATTTTATACAAATGTTTTAATAGTAGTGGACAAAACACGACAGTGAGACCCGATGGACGGCTGCTATCGACCTGATGCTACAGCTTCAGGATCATTCCTGGACTTTCACTGTATCTCACAGCTGAAGGTTGAATTCAAAATGGCTTTATGTTGAGATTGTAGTCATTTCTTTGTAGTAGTTGTTAGTGTTTTTTTGTGTGTGAAACTCTAGACACGCTCAGCACTATTCTCTGCGCCACGACAAAGAAAAACTTCAACATTTGAATTTGAAGGCTATTGTGGGACTATTTTAACCCCCGGTTGGATTTAACCCCCGAACTAAAAGGAGTTTGACACCCCGGATCTGTTGCTGTGTGACTTAGAATCTGAAGGGTTTTTAATTCAAACATGGTAAAAAAAGATCGTTTAGAGTTGATCAAGTCAGACTTATTGTAATAGACCTCTGTGATCAGAAGAAACACAACGAGTCAATAATCTTTCTGCAGTCTGAAGTTCACAAACTGGAATGTAGCCGACTGACTGAAAACTGCTCTTGTGTTGGTGCATCTTTAAAAAAAAGAGCAGAATTGTAAGTGCAGGATGAGTTACAGACTTTGAAGCAGCGTCCTGCCCAGTGTCTATTAGTCTGGCTTTAGCTCACCGCTCTGGTCAGAGCCAGTAAATTTTCCAAGCAGAGGATAAAGTTCAAGGAGATAAAATCAAACAGATGTCAGCGTGAGGTTGAGGCTTGCTGACCTATAAAAGAGCTCTCATCAAAGAGCCCAATCATTTGTTTTGAATTATTCCGTTGTTATCAAAAGGGACGGCAGCGGCCTGTTTGAGGAGGAATCTGATCTGTTTGTCTAAAAACAGGGAGCGGGACACTTCAGCCCAGAGCGACCCTGGGAACGCTGCGATGGCTGACAGGCGAAGGCAGCTGGGGATGGATGTGATTGACAGCCATCAGCTATCTTTGGACTTTGTGTTTGCTTTTGTTTAGCAGAGTCAAGTGTTGTCCGTCTGGCACCTTGCTCCTCCAGCCCCCCGCCACCCAGCACCGCAGCAGAGCAGCGCTGAACACCGATGCTGTGTTGAGAATAACCCTTTTTAGTTTTCTGTGTTTGTGACAAGCAGACACTGCACGTTTCCTCTGTTGCAAATCCAATTAAGCTTCAGTAATGAAATTTGAGATAAGATCAAAAACAAACCCAGATTCTGAGGCAGATACGCTCAATAAATGTTTATTCTCTCTGAATCATTTGGCACACATTGGACTTATTTAGTCTTACACCAGGGAGCGATCCTCACCACGCTGCAGGGTCATGTGTTCCTGCAGGGGTTCAAGTTAAGGTGAAATTTTTTTTGCCTTATCTCCTAAATCTTGTTTCAACCGATGTGAGAGGTTAAGTCCTTCACAATAAAAAAGTAACTTTCAAAAAAATGTGCTGAAGATACATATGTAATAAGGCGAGTGATGTGAAACATCTGATCAACACACACACACACACACACACACACACACACACACACACACACACACACACACACACACACACACACACTTTGTGTGTGTGTGTCGCAGGTGGGGGGGGGGGGGGGGGGGGGGGGCAGGTTACATCACTTTCAGTGCATTTCATGCTTTCTTCATGTCGAGGTGCCAAAGGTAGTTGAGCTGATTAGTTTTTCACTTTATTAATTCACGATGCAACAATTAGATTTTGGGGGTAAAGAGATTAAATACATGTACGCACAAGAGCACATGCACACAGAACGATTCTATTCAGACCTTCACCGACACCACGTCCGTTTGCCGAACCAAGTTAGCATCATTAGCATGATAGCCGTTAGCTCAATTCGATGCTAACTAGCCTGTCAGGTAGCTACATCACTGCGAAACACTGAGCAGGAAGCGTCTCCATGGCAACAGATGCTGATCTCCTTTGACGTCCTCCATGAGGAGCCTCTCATCCTCTCTGTATGGGACATTGTTTCACAGTTTTGGGGTTTATTCAGAAACAGTTTGTCGTTAACGTCCCAGAATCTAAAGGATTGGTCCTTGGATGATGAGAAATCATCCATAAAGATTTTATGCAGTTTGGGTCAGTAGTTTTTATGAAAAGTTGGTAAAATACATACATACATACATACTAATAAATATTTAAATGAATAAATAAATAAACGCAGAAAACATAACCTTCATGGCTAACTTGTGTTGGCGAAGGCTTGACTTTATATAAACTGTATACTACTTTCTAATAAAGTAGTCTGGTAATCGCAACGTGTGTGTGTGTGTGTGTGTGTGTGTGTGTGTGTGTGTGTGTGTGTGTGTGTGTATTTATATGTGAATGTGTAGGTAATGTATGTAAATCAAGATGACTAAGATAAAGATTGTAAAGCCAAAGTAAACGTGTGAACAGCTGAGATCTGACGGACACGGCCAACACTTCTCACCCTGTGTATGTTTGTACTGATTAACCTTTTGTTTTAGTTCATTTTTATTTTAATATATTTCATTTTTGTTCTCTATCATTTGTATGTTTCTTATGGTTGTTAATGTTCATAAAAGCAATAAAAAGTGAATAACAAAAAATAAATTAGTCTGAATTTCATCTAAAAGTTTTAGATTGGAAGGACTTTTATTTCTGAAACAGGAAGTGTTGCTGTTGGAAAAGTATTTGTCTTCATATGTGGGAGTTCAAATTTCAGAACTCAACAGTATAGATATACAAGGTATATACATACATTTGAAAAATCTACTTAGGTACAGTGCGTTGCCTTGTCTGTGGTCGTGTCGATTAGTTTCATACTTCAGTCTTTCAATAGAACCAAAACATGAAGAATTTCTTTTGAATATTTAACCGAGCGTCCCTCTTATCTGTTCCCGGGTGGTGGTGTCAGTCTGAGCACCGTCACCCAGATCACATGGCACCATTAGGAACCTTCCTGCAGGTGGAGAGCCCACAGGAAGGTGGAGAGCCCACAGGAAGGTGGAGAGCCCACAGGAAGGTGGCGCCTGGCGGGGGACATGAACCCTCTACCATGAGACTGAGAGTCTGACGCTCTACCTACTGAGCTGGACGGGAAAAAGTATTTCAGAGATTTTTATTTCTATTCACTTGACTATGTTTTGTATAATGCCAGATACAACAGTAACTCAAGGCACACAGGGAACAGGAAGAACCCTACAGAACCACACTCACAATGGATGTGTTGAAAACATCTATTATGTGACATTTATTAAAAATAAATAAGTAAGCCATGGATAATCTGACACATTTTCTGACATGTGGCTTAAAAAGGTTTCTAGATGTGAAATATTTCCCTTTTGTTCCTAAAAGATGTTATCTTCTTCAGAACGGTGTAATTCTAAACGAAGGTTTCCCAACAGCTTCTAGCGTCACTTGTTTCTCTGCGTCTGCAGAAGCTGTGGCGTTGATCAGATTGGGTGAAGCGACTCGCTGCACTAACTGGCGCTAACAAGCAATGAGGGGGAATGAGTAAAGGTTTTGGTGGAAGTGTCCTTGAATATAAAATTCACAATATTTTCCATGATGATTAAAGGTCTTCAGAAAGTTCCCTGCATAAGCTCTGATTTGATATTTCACACTGACATTTAGCAGTAATCTGTGATTCTGTGCAGTGAGACGAGCGTCAGCAGCAGCAAACCTCCTCCAGCGCCGAAGGCGAGGCGCTCGCCTAATGAGCGGCGCTGGTTTGCTGCTGGACCCCCGCCGTCCCCCGGTTATTGATACAGTCGGGGGGGGGGGCTCTATTTTCTGCTCGGCGCGGTGATGAGGGCGGCACGTCGTTTGCACACTGTATTTGCCGTTTGTTTGCCCTGCGGAAGGCGAGCCTGGGTGGAATTCATATTGACTCTACAAATGTTTAATGAGCGAGAGAAGCAACAGCAGCTGGTGGCCCGGCGCTGGTGGCCCGGCGCTGGTGACACGGGACACGACACACACATGTGTTCCTGCAGCGTGCAGGCCGACGCAGCACAAATAAACAACAGGGGGTTTATATACACTCTGTCTGAGATTTTTGGGCGAATCTCCATAAAACTTACTTTAAAATTACACCCATAGATAGAACCTCAATATAAATACATACAACTTCATAGACTTGATTAACTGTCTTAACCTTTCTGTGTATTTGGTGCTTTAATACTCAATTTATTTCATAAAATTTAGTAGGTTTCAGATAGACCTCTTAACTAACTCTTAACATATAAGCTTTTAAAAAAAGTATAAACAGCCTAAAGTACAAGTGAAAAAAAATAAATAAAATCATGGAAAAGTATAAATAAGTAGTTGCACATGGCTTTTCACCCTTTGCGGCTCCAGAATAGTGAAAGGAGCAGAACCACTGTGGCACCAGGTATCTTGCCGATCTTTAAGTGAGCGTGGGCAGCCACAGTCCACAAAGCTAACCCTGTCATCTGGCAGCAGATTTGCAAGAGAGATAAACTGAGATCCTGCAGGGGATCAAACCGAGCCTCTATCTCTAACAGAGGATTTAGCCAGCAGAGACTAAAGGGGCTCGAGCAGAATTACTGTGTATGGAGCCCGAATGAGGCGTCGCATTTACCCAGCAAGTTGGCTGCTTTTGTGCTTGGATACTGTTTAGTGGGATAATATCAAAGATAAAAATGCATTTTTAGCTCGTGTTGCAGGTTAACTCGCAGGTTTTCCAGGGGAGGTGGAAAAGTGAAAACGCCACTTGAGATAGAAAATCATGCTGTGTGTGATGTGATGGAAGGAACGTGGCCCCAAATCATATTAGAATGACTAATAAAAGTATTTGTCTGTGATCATATGGAAACATTTCAATTTAAATTAAATTTGTCGGTTTTAGCCTTCATACGGCACTCACTGGAAACTTAGACGACAGACTAGAGTTAGAGAATATGTGAATAATCATGATTGGATCTTATTTATGTCACGATAACAACCATTTAAAACCCCTAGAATCACACTTTGTTCACTCTTTCTCTGTTCAGGAGGAGTTTTGCTTCATTGCAAAGTGTTTTTTTAATTAAATATGAGAAATGTGAAGCTGTAAACTTCAATTTCTGTGTAGTTCAACCATTTTTGTTTATGGATTTTAAGATTGGATGATAGATGGATGGATGGTTTAAATCGTTACAGCAGTAGTGGAGAGTGAATAAATACAAGAGTATAGCGAAAGAAAAGAATATGAACAAACATAATAAGCATGTAAAGCAATAACATTGGTTCAGAAGGAAGTTATTAAACATGGTCACTGGTGTGATAAAGGCTTAAATAACATACATTAATGTGTACAAATGAGCAGAAATGCATCAACTGGACAAACTGAACACAGAAACGTGTAAAAGTGTTTTCTGATGCTTATTTTCCTCTTTAAAGTGAATCTATAAAGAGAAATTACTATTAAAAAGAAAACATAATGAAATACGATGACACACGCCAAATGTTTGTAATCCAATTCTTTTTTTTAAATAGAAATGTGCAACAGATCCATACTTCATATAAACACATGTATTCTCGTACATTAGAATGTGTTTACAGGAGTTTATGTAAATAGTAACTGTGCACTCCGGATCACCTCCGTGACCTTTCCCTCCGGATCACCTCCGTGACCTTTCCCTCCGGATCACCCCTCCCTGAGAGCGCCGCTCATCGCGATCAGGTTTGGTTCCTGTGAAAACCTCTGGGGGAATTTTTTTTTAATGTGCTCCTCACTTATTAACACTATTAATAGACATTCAGATGAGGCTCGGGCTGGAGGTGGCGCTGCTGCGTCAGCCGGGTATTTAATTCTGTTGACCAACCAGAGTGGAAGTCAATCAAAACAAAGATTATTTCCCTGCAGGAGTTTCCAAAATGTCAGAAGTGTCTGAGTTAACGACGCGTCGATAGAAGGAGAAAGGCCAACCGCTCCATCAAACCAAATGATCATGCATTAGGTAATATCGTTATCTTTGATAAATAAAATCAGTTTTATGTGAATATAAAGAGAAGAAAACTCTGAAGCCACAGCGGCTGCAGGTTGTTGTAGTTTTGAATTCTTATTGTTTGACACAGATCAGCTCATTAAGTTATTTCAGAAGAGAAAACTTCACTGAACTGATCCTACTTTATCACCTTTCTAAAGTATATACTGTTTCAATGCTGTATATATCATCTGAGTATTTCATTCTGTAGTGTCTTGTCAACATTTTTTATATACTCTTGTATTTTTATGTATACTTTAGTTTTACACATATTTTTTTCAATATACTGTAGTGTTACACATATTTGTCTCAATACTGTAGTTTTACACATTTATTTTTCTATATACTAGTTTTACACATGTATTTTTCTATATACTAGTTTTACACATGTATTTTTCTATATGCTACAGTTTTACACAAATATTCTTGTATACTTGTATATATAAGCTACTACATTGTGAAATGTCACCACTGTGTAATAAAGGTTTTTATTAGTCTAATGCAAAGTTACTAGTAGTACACCTAATTGTAAAGCTACTTGTGATATTGTAATCATTATAGTATTTTACAACACTTAAGGTAATTATTCATTGTACTTATATTGACTTTAAACTACAAATTACACAATTTTCAACCTCTAAAATCCCAAGTTGTTACTGAGCACAGCCACAATTTTATTTATCCAACAGATAAAATTTAAATTGACTTCATATAATTATTTATCTACTTTATAGTCTCTTAAATGCTCTTTGTAATAAATTATTCATACAGGACAAAACGTCTGCTATTCATGATTTAATATGATTAAATAATTACTTTAAATTAATTTACTATTTGTAGTCGTCTCTCCACCTTTTGTTAAAAGACAAACGGTGACAAACCTCCCCTCACCTGCAGACACCAGAGGTCAAAGGTGAGTTCCAGATATTCAGGCTGGTTCCAGTGCAGGAACCAAGATGGTGGACTCCAGTGTTCAGGACGGTCCGGGGCTCCGAGACGCCGGCTCTGGGGGACAGAGTGTTCCACCCTGATAATAACAGTGAGGCCCGGAGGAGAGAGGACGCGGCCGGGCGCCCACTCATTCTGTAAATTAAGACACGGGACATTCTCCACAGCAGCGCCGCTGCTTCCCAACACGTCCAGGCTGCAGAGCGACACATGCAAACAGGATGAGATTACAGAGGCGTCCGGCATCACGCACAATCCTCCACTTTATACACACGTTATTTTTTATAGTGGTTACAGTAAAATAAAAAAAAGAACTTTTCAAACTATGGTCTCGCACCTTCCATACGTCCAGTTCAATAAACACGTCCTATCAATGAAATATGAAGGAGAAACACTGTATTGACAAAACACGGTAATCCTGTGTCAAATACTTGTTTATATATTTCTCAGTGGCTCAGATTTCCTTCATTTAGCTTCAGTTAAATAAAGAGATTGGTGTTTTTTTACCTGCTTTAGATTCTAGAGTCTTGATGTTTTTTACATTTAAAGGAAACAGTCTTCACTCTGGAGGTATTTATTCCTTCATTCCAGTAATTACTGAGCTCCAATGCTACAAGCTTCACTGTGTCGTATTTAATTATGAGGATTTACAATCTCAGAATCAGAAACTGAATTTAATAATATTTTGAATATCGGATCTTTACCTTGTTTGACAGGATGAGAAGTGTCATTTAAGTTATTTTGCACAAATATTAACATGATATATTTTTTGTTACTCATTTATTGTTTGTGATTGTCGACTTTAGACAGAAAAACAATCCTGTTGTGTAGAAGTTAGGATTAAAATCACCAACAAAAGTTCTCCCCGCTGTGTTTTCTTCATGCCAGATTCTAGAGTTGCGTCATCAGGAGAATGAAATATGAGAAATTAGCATTGTGCTCCGTCTATATGTACTTTGCGGGTCGGAGTTGCGGTGCAAGCTATTAGCCCGCCGCCCGAGCCCTGTTGCACAGTCCCACTTCTTATTACTACAATGGTGGTTTCACCTTTTCAGTTTAATCATTCCAGTAGATATTAAACTCTCCCAGCAGGCTGAGGGCTATATAGTGTAGGGATTTACTGGGGATTTGCATTCTCCTTTCTGCTAGTTCAAATCTCTGTGTCTTCGCAGATCAAATTATCATAACCATCATCGGGCACGACTCCTCCGTGAAAATACAGAGCAGGAAAAACGCCGTCAGCGATTCCATGCGCCCCCTTTTTTTTTTTCCTCAGAAAATATGAAATACGGTTATTGTGCCGCGCTCTGCGGTAGAATTGGAGCGTTATCCCGCCGTGCCACAGCCTTGGTGGAAAAACACGAGTTATTGTGGCATAACTGTGATTGACAAAAAGAAATTCCCCTTTTAATAAGTTTAATACGCGTGTAGATTAAAAGTGATTAATGGTCGCCTTCAGAATAGTGTCTTTGTTTTCAAAGGGGGAGAAATCTGCTGGCAGCTTCCAGGCCTGAGAGCTTCATTAACTGGACCCAAACACAGGGCAGGAGGGAGAGTTTTCATATGCGTGAACTTTCATCTATTCCGGCATATTATGTGTCCTGGCTAATACATCATCAAGGGCTTTAACGCGCCATCGCGTGACAAGCTGTGATGCCATAAGACTGGGAGTAAATGGACGTGACGCGGCGGACCCCGGCACTCTTGATAAACCTGGAAACCTTTATTATTATTTATCTTATTTTGGGGCGTGTAAGCTGAGAGCAGACGGGGCGGGTCGGCACAATGTCCAGATTGTTCCGCTCTGCACGCACCTCCATCTTGGGGTGGTGGGGGTGGGGGTGGTGGGGGTAGGGGGGGGGGGGCATCAACCTATAGACGCTCTCTTTCACTTTCCAATCTAAAAGCTGAATATGGCGAGTGTGGGAAAAAGTGTGTTTTCCTCCTCTCTGCCTCAGACTGCGAGGGAACAGGTCAAATCCTCTGCCAGGTGCCCCGGGCTATTTTTCTTTTTTTCTTGAACACCTCCACACCGAGAGCAAAACCTCAGCGAGAGGAGGGAGGGGGGCAGAAACGCTCTGCTGTTTTCACTTTGTGTGTGTGTGTGTGTGTGTGTGTGTGTGTGTGTGTGTGTGTGTGTGTGTGTGTGTGTGTGTGTGTTGAACCCTCTGGGGCTGAAATAATTAAGATCAATATATATGAAAGTTCAACACACTTTTTTTTTAAAGTTGCTTCATTTGAAGGTAATTAGGCTGCTCCGGCTCTCCTACGTCTGTAACCTCATTGACGAACTGTAACGTTTCCAACCGGGCAGATTCACCAGCCGCGTTGCTTCAGCATCAACTAATTAATGCTTCTGCCTTATTTGTACCCGCTTCCACCCCGTGTTTGGACCAGCTATTGGAAAAGGTTAGACACACAGATTACATGACTTCTGCTCTTTCCTTTATTTACTCACACAAACGCAGACGCGGGGATAATTAAAGTCACACGTGGCTGTGCGCCGTTAATTCTACAGATTGGACACAATCTTTTATTAAACTATATTTTTATTGTTTAAGATAAAGTGAAATTTGTCAATTCAAACACGCCTTATTTTCATTGATAAATTCCACTTATTTATTAGGTTTATGCATCAATTTCCACAAGTTATGATGTAAAGTGTTCATGTCAGCACATCACGTGGTGACTCTGATAAAACACGTAAAACACGAACGTACGACGCAGAATCGTGTTTGTTTGCAGGTCGCAGTGCAAAATGAACACAGGATGAGGCGTATATAAGAACAAATAACACTGTGAAATGAATAAAACACTATAACATAAAACACTCGGATAATTACAGTCATACTTGTCGGTACACTTTTAATTCCACAGATTTAACACAATGTGAGAGAAATGAGCATTTTATAAACACAAAATCCACATTTTATTGATAAATTCCACTGGTTTCTTATGTTTAGGTTTTGCATATAAAAATGAGTTATATACTGTGTATTTATATATATTTCTGCAAAATTTCTACTAGTTTTGATGTAAATATACTTTACATTACATCTGAATGTAAGACAAGCAGTGCAGAATGAGAACAACGAATTAATATAAATATATAGAAATAAATAAAATATCATGTTTTATCAAGGATTCTTGTGAATGTTTGATCTAAATCAATTGACTTTTAGGGGCTCAGGGGTCGTGAATGAACACCGAGCAGCTCCGTCTACTTTGAATCGAAGAGAAAGAAAAATAACAAAAAATAAATTGGACCAGTGCAGCTTTCTTTTTTTTTCTTTAACCTCCCAGCATTGATGTGATATCATTACTCTGCTGAGCATCTCTGGCCGAAGTGACACCAGTCCATTACGCCGTCAAAGCCCTCACCCCCCCCCCCCCCCCCCCCCCCCCACACACACACCTCCACCACCCCCACCTTACCTCCACCACCACCACCCGATGGAGGTCACCTTGAGTAGGATTCCATATCCAGCAAGCCCACCGAACAACAACCTTCCCATCAGGCCATTGTTCAACGCCAATTCCACCTGGGATAGATACAAGAGGGTTGGAGAGAGGCAGTGTGTGTGTGTGTGTGTGTGTGTGTGTGTGTGTGTGTGTGTGTGTGTGTGTGTGTGTGTGTGTGTGTGTGTGTGTGTGTTGTGTGTGTGTGTGTGTGTGTGTGTGTGTGTGTGTGTGTGTGTGTGTGTGTGTGTGTGTGTGTGTGTGTGTGTGTGTGTGTGTGTGTGTGTGTGTGTGTGCACCAGCTGTCTCAGGGTTCTGCAGCTGTTTAGGCAGTTTTATGCTGAAAGAGGCCGTACCGACACTTCCTCACTGAAAAGTAAAATGCAGGACACACACACACACACACACACACACACACACACACACACACACACACACACCCTTTTATTTTTTGTAATAAACAAATAAATGTAAAATGAGGGAATGAAAGAAGCTTGATCCAGAAATAGACGGTGAACCAGCCTTTGCTCCGTCTGCACTGACCCGACACTCCCGTATTAGAGTGTGATTATGTCCTGTTAAACCACTGATATGTTGCACTACTTAGGGACTCTGAACTGACGGATAAGCTTGAAAATGCCTGGAAGCCCGTTCCCAAGGCCCCGACTGACTTAAGATAAAGAAACAGACCTCGTTGTGGCTCTTGTTAAACTGCACATTGTACTTTACAAAGGATGAAGAGCTGAAGAGATATTCTTAACTTGAGTCAAACTTGAGCTTCGACAACAACATTGATTGGTGGAGATATTTTCCGTCGTTATCGAAGCGCCACCAGGAAATCTGAGCGCCGGGAATAAAGCCTATAATGGAAACGACATATCAGTTTCATTCACTGTAAAACTTAACGATTGTAGCTCGATGCTAATGCTGCTAGCGGTATGACTTCCTGAGTGGAGCCCGGCATTAACATGTCCTGCATTTCTAAACTGATTTCTTACGGGGGTCAAGCATCTAAATGCACATGCTGGTAGCCTGGGTAAATTGGGCTATAGTATGAATTACATAAATGGAGTTTGAGCACGTAAGTCAGGGGAATGAATGTGTCCCGCGGTGTCCTCTGTGCGCCTGGCCTGGCTTAACCGGAGCTGGAACAGCGTTGGGGGTCACCGTGTGCCGCCTATTTTACAGCTGACATCCCATGTCTCCTACCGTGGGCTCTCGGATGGCACGATGTGAGACACGATGCCTGCAACGGCCCGGCATCACGATAAATTTGGAAACAATACTTGTTGCAGTGCCGATACAGGATGATTAATTGCAAGTGTTCCTGACCTTTTATGGCGAAGCTTTAGGGAGGTGCTGAATTCACTACAGCTGTGACCGCTCCGTCAAAATGCTCCGCTGACAAGAGCTCGCTAAGAGGCTGTGAAAGCACGTCATATTCCCCCACTGTTTACATTCTCACAGCTCGTCTTGTGCTGCAAGTTACCTGATAATATTATATTATACACATATATATATAATATAAAAGTTCAGGGTAAAGGAAGTTTTGCTGGCTGGGACAGTTTGTCTGCGACACGTCGACCTTCTAAAAGACACGATGGGACTTTTATTATCACTTCCTGGCAAGAATAAAGTGATCCAACAGATCAAACTATTTCTGGGAACCTTTCCTCACAAAGTACCTTTAGTTAATGATGTAACTGACCTCAGCGTGTAATTATTATTAATCATTATGTTATGAAATGTAAAAGTCGTGATCCCTCAGGAAGGGAGCGATAACTTTGACTTTTAGTGTAAATAAAGATAAAGGGACCATTTTACATTGAGAATATTTATCTATCTGATGTTCTACCCAGAACTTCTCCCTTTCTTCCCTCAGCCAGGTCTTTATTCTATCGACTGAAACCTTCTTATTCCCTCGAGTATGAATCTCAGTTTTAAGCTCTTCCTTCACACTAATGTGTCTCATCAAACAAACTTAAACCAGTAAATATATTTTACTGCTCCGAACGAAAATCTATAAAAAGCTGAGAAAACAGAAATATTCACAAACATGATCGATGTTTTTACAAAAGAACATTTTGTCTTTTCACATGTTCACCATTGTGTCGTTGCTCTGGACTGCGTGAACCTTTTGCTGGATGGAGGTTGTGTCTCTGAAAGCAGCAGCAGCTTCACTGGAACACACTGATTAGAGCCGTTCTGAGGGAAATTCAGGCAAATTTCTTAAACAATTAAAACGGTTTTTTTTCACGTAGTTTAACGTCTTCCAGCCTCTCGGAAGTTCACTTTTTATTTCCATTCATGTTCTTGACCTGTTGCACATCAACCCGTCTGATGGTGACGCGCTGCTTTCCTTCTTTTATGTTTCTGTCTTTTCTCGTAACTTTTTAAGAAATGTCGCAATCAAACGCAACAAAACACAAACTATTTGTATTGAAATGTCACTTCTTCATTAGGGTCGGATCTTTCATATGTTAGATAATGAGTTTATTATTTTTCTTCCCCTAAAAGCACTGAGTTAGTAAAACTTCATTACTGAATAAAACCACCACATACTGCCTGCTCACACTCAGAATAAAATAGTCCCACTTTGAGATTATCTTTATCATGAAGAAAACTTCATACTGGTTCAGAAATAACATTTTATTGCTTCAACATACTGACGATGCAAAAAGACAGAAAGCTAAAACCAAAGAAAACCTTAAAGTCGTCTTATTTACCCAAATCTGAAATAATATATTGTCTACATTATGTTTTGTGAACAAAGCTACAGAATCATCCTGGGACATTAATCTGGCAAAGTGTTCACAGTCGTACTACTCGATGTGATAATGTCATTAAAAAAAAAGGAAATAAATATCTCCAGCAGGTCAGTGTCGTGCCAAAGCAAAGAAATATCATTCCCCGAAGCTTTGTGAGGGATTCGGGAAGCCTTTGGAGTTTGGCGCAAGGTTACAGGGAGGGCAGCCAGAACGAGTGTTTAGTTTAGTGGATGGAGTCGGGCGACAGCCAATCAGAGGAGACACCAGAAGTTAATTCATCAGGAAAAGCACAGATGAGACCAGAGGGATGAAGAGGAAAAAAGTGAAGGTTTGAAACAGAAGCGAGGCGCAAAATGAAAATAAAATGAGGAGAAGTCTCTCCAACAAATAAAGCAACTTTGTGATCCTCCCCCCCGGTGCATGTGAGAGAACCGGGGAGGATCTGATGGAGAGCGCTTCACCTGGGAGAGCTGGCTCTTCTGACTACAAGAGGATTTGTGAACTCGCTCCAAGGCAAGTTCAGCAGAACACACAAACTCTTATTAAACTTCCTGTTTTCTCCGGCTGAGCCTGAGCGCATGCATGTGCTGGTACACACTGATAACCAACTCCTAACCGACCTGTGTGGACGGCGACGGTGGAACGAAACATAAAAATGTCCCTTTGAGATCATGACAGTGATTCTGTGCTTCCATAAATTGTCCTTCTTCATATGTGGCGGCAATCATTGCTCGGCTATAACGCTAAAGCTTCTGCTCCAGATCAGCGTCCACAGTTCAAGGTCAAACAGCGAAACAAGAAGAATCAATCACACACAAGTAGAGACGGTACGCACGCCATCGCACGCCATCGCACGCCATCGCACGCCGTCGCACTACAACGCCGATGATTTTCAGATAAACGTAGGCACAGTTCACCAGCTCAGTCATGTCTCTGTGTTGCTGCTCTCAGTGCTTCCCACATTTCAATAAAAAAGAGAAAAGCAATATAGTCGTGAACGATCCATAACCTGCCGTCCAGTCAAAGCCCGTCTTCATCACAACTGGCCGTCCGTATGGTAAAACAAAATAAAGCAAAGGTAAGTAAAAGTAAATGGGTTTTCCTATTGAGTGTTATTGCTTTAGGAATGGGTGCAGATAGCTATTGATCTTCCTCATCCTTGGCCATTACCATCGGGACGGCAATCAGGGAGGCCCGGTGCTTTGTGGGTAAACAAGCCTTTTCTCCTCTCCTGGCAGAGCGCCAGGGAGATTGAGCCTGAAAAGCATTTTCTGCTGCTGCTGACAGGACAATTGAAAACTATCTGTCATTCATGAACGGCACAAACATTATTGTTCCCGGGCTTGTTCTGACCCATGAGGACAGACGTCTGCCCCCCAGGGAGGGGAGGTGGGGGGGCATTTATCAGAGCAAACACTGGTGCAGAATGCATGAGGGGTACAACATTTATTCTGTTGGTATGAAGAGTTTCTAGGCGGAGCATCTTCCTTCTCTCCCAACCAGAAACCAACTCTTCTGTCTTTCATCACCAAACCTGAACTAAAGTATGGAAAAATCATTTCATATCCACCTGTTTACATTTACTTTACCGTGTAGAGCATGAGAATGGAAGTTATGCATTATTATTATTATTATTATTATTATTATTATTATTATTATTATTATTATTATTATTATTATTATTATCATTATTATTATTATTATTATTATTATTATTATTATTATTATCATTATTATCATTATCATTATTATCATTATTATTATAATACAAAATAAATCAATTAACCTTAATAATAATAAACCAACTGCTTCATTTGTACAGTTTACATGTTTTGAGTTTGTAACGCTAGATGTAAAGCAACCACATAGAGTTTATAATAATAATAATAATAATAATAATAGTTTTATATAATAAAACCTTTCACATTGCTGTGACTTTACACTGTTATAACATGTTCCTCATGTTTATTAGATTTTCCTCTTGTATTGTTTCTTTTACTTTACGTGAACAAAATCACATTCTGATTCATTATTAATCTTAATAGATATAATTATCAATACTTTTCCACAATGTGATAATGCCTACGACTACATTCATAACTGGTAGATATCAGATTAGATTGTACAGCATGGGACTTTATTGTGCCATGGATGTCAAACATATTATGGATTATGAGTTTATAACTACACCACCTATAATCTTTACCAACCTTGGATTTGTCGTATAAATCTATAAAACATTTATAGCCTGTTTCATAAAGTCTTATAAATTCATTGTAACGGCTCAGAAATGTGCGGATGTTGTGTTATAGATTGTTTTAACTAAATTACTTCTGGGTTTATGGACCGGCTTCATCGTTTCAAATCAATACTGTATTTGTAATTTAAACTATATTTAATCACTTGGTTAAAAATGAGTTTTTATGGAGTTTTGGACAGTGTGTTTATATATTTATCATCACACACACACACACACACACACACACACACACACACACACACACACACACACACACACACACACACACACACACACACACACACACACACACACACACACACACACACACACACAGGGAAAACATGCAACCAACAGAAACCAACCATCATCTTCTAAATGTCTATTTATTATTGTGTGAAAATACAACCATGCTTCAGATACGTCCACTAATGTTTGTTTCAGGACTGAATATTGAGGTAAACATTCTTACTCTACATAATAATTTTATTAATAACATGAAAATATTTATTTCGCTAAATGCAGACTCGGCAGTATCAACAGACAGACTAATAATAATCCCATGAGAATAACACAGAAGAGTGTGTGTCCATTAGTTTAACTGGTGTTGTTGTTGTTTTAAGGGTTTGTTCAGCTTTGGGTTCTCATGGTATTGGATTGGAATGAAAATCATTGCGACAGAGAGTTTGTCTTCATAACGTCTTGATTGATAACACCAGTGAGTTAGACTGGCCTTTCTGGAAATGAGAGCTGGACAGGACACGTGGGTTTTATCATTTGATATTTTAAATCAGTCGGGACACCGATGCAACAGTTGAGTCGTAACTCCAGCGTAAATCCCCTTCGGACCACAGATGCACATTTCTTCTAACGGTTGAAAAAATCCCATTAATGATATAATATCACTTGATACTCTGTACTTTTTGGCCCCTGATAGTAGATCTGCCTTCAGAAGCAAAAGCTTGAGCCATATATTTCTTTCATTAACACCATCTATTCTTTCTGAATCCATCGTGTGATGAGTCAGGAACGAGTCGCCGAGCCTCTCGCTGCTCTAAATGCCATTCCAAACTCATTACCCCAGCCTCGCGTCTGGCCGTCCACCCATCATCTTCTGACCTTGAGAAAATAGATAAAAAGGTGACGTCTCGGCAGCAGTTCTGTAGCGCAGAGGAAAGGTGAGCGTGCGAGTGCAGAGCTGCTTCCAGCCTATTTATTGTGATGTGGGTCCAGTCTGAGCGTCACACAGGTGGCCACAGTGTCGGAGTTTGTTTGGTTTGATCTCACCTGAAGAGCAGAAAATACACAGTATGATCGCAGGTGTACTTCACAGTTCAAATAAACTTGGAACCAAGATTGCAAGTAACAAAGTTTTGGGTTTTTGTCTTTGACAATGAAGTTGGCTAAAAAGGTTATGTTTTCGTTTCCTTTTATTGATTGATATGTATGTATGTATGTGTGTGTGTGTGTGTGTGTGTATGTATGTATGTATGTATGTATGTATGTATGTATGTATGTATGTATGTATGTATCAGTGACGTGCGGTGAGGTTCATGGCTGGTGAGGCACTGACTTCATCACAGTCTGATTTACTAACATATGA
This sequence comes from Lipophrys pholis, assembly GCF_963383615.2. NCBI lineage: Eukaryota > Metazoa > Chordata > Actinopteri > Blenniiformes > Blenniidae > Lipophrys > Lipophrys pholis. Next base: position 34,015,673 of record NC_137629.1, on the reverse strand, counting down.
ACCCTAAAGAGGATCTTATTCACCATTTGATTGGCAGCAGTTAACGGGTTCTGTTTAAAAGCTCATCCCAGCGTTCTTTACACATACAAACTGGAGCACACAAAAAAGCACATTTAATAAAAACAAAACGTTATTATGGTCTTACCTTTACTTATAAATGAAGTCGAGAGGAAAAAATAAACGATCGCTGCCGCTGCACTTGACTTGCTAACTGTAGCTTGTTGTCACTTATTCTGCAGCCGAGGAGTCGCAAGAAGGATCCCTGGGATCACTAGCGCCCTCTACCATGAGGCAGGAGAACTGCGTGCCTCACCCAGTGCGTCTTCGCAGCCGTTTTATGATTGCTCAGCACAAGAAACACGTTACACACATACAGTTGTTTACAAAACACACTGTACATTATATACCTCAGGTAACTAAACTATGGAAATTTATAATATAATTCATATAGCAAAAGTGTTTGAACATTTTAACAGCGACATACAGAGAGATAGCAATACGGTCTCACTGCACAGCAGGCCAGCAGTTAGCCCAGTCATTACGCAATCCATGGTGAGGCTCAGCTGGCTGCCGCCTCACCGCAAGTCTCTTCTCAGTATTTGAACGGTAAATGTGAAAATTCAGCGATTTTGAATAAAAATAATCTAAAACTGGTGAAGTTAAATGGAAAATAACTTTATAGTATAATCACTGGATACATATAACAATTTAATTAATTTTTTTTCTTTTTACATTTTTTTTCTTTCCATGATGGCAGGTGAGGCACTCACTCGAATTGCACGAAATTTTCCAAATAAATTCCAAAAACCTCCAAAAATGGTCCCATTGATGAGAAGCACCTCATGGAGAACAAAGGAGATCAGCCCCTGTTGCCATGGAGACGCTCCCTGCTCAGTGTTTCACAGTGATGTAGCTACCTGACAGGCTAGTTAGCATCGATATGAGCTAACGGTTAACATGCTAGTGACGCTAACTTGGTTCTGCAAACAAATGTGGTGTTGGGGAAGGTCTGCGCTCTACCGAGTGTAGCTCTAGTATTTCATGTAACTATATAGATAGTTCAGGTATCTTTATGTGACTCTTCCATTTTCCTTCTTGCACTTTTTAAGTTACGTCATTAATGGAAAGACCTTCTATTTCCCATTTACACAATAAAACTTTTGAATGGAATTTGACTAAAATTCTAATAAATCCTAATAAATCACAACCTCCTGCAAACAGACGGAACCACTGGTGTCAAACATAAATGGGTTCAGGGGTCACATTCAGTCGGATTTTATCCTGAGTGAGCCGGACCAGTAAAACACTGACCGATGACCTGAACGTTTCTTCTTTCCTGTGGGGTCGACTTTACATGATGACAAATATAATGACGACAGAAAATGATGCCAATGATCTCAACATAAAGCTCATTTTACTTCTGGTGGAAAATAAAGTGAAAAGTCCTAAACGTCTCCTGTAGCTGTTGCATTGTTTGTACTGACTCGGGTCTCAGTGTTGAGTCACGACTCTTAATAAATCTGTTAAAAGAATCAATGTTTTCTTTAACATTTTGCTCATTTCTGCCGGAGCCAGATTGGAAGCCGGTTCTGTCAGTATGAGAAAGTTTCCATGTTTATTTTTATTGACTTATAAAGTATTATAAGGATTAGATCAGAACAATTAAATGCCTCAACACTGAGATCTTTCTTAGCTGTGTGGGAGTCTCAGTGAGATTCTCCTCGGCTCAAGTCCGGGCCGGAGGACTTCCTGTTTGGTTTGCATGTTCTTCCTGTAATGTAGAGCATGAAGGACTTTCCTCCAGGTCACCGTCCAATAAACCTGCCGCTCCATATGATCTCCCACCATAAGACCAACAGAATATATTTTCTTTTAGGGACGCTTAAATGAATATCAGAATGTAAAACCAACAATAACTAAATAGTAGAATATAATTCAAACCAATGACAGACTGGTTTTACTGTAGGACCAATATAAATGCTGCAGAAATGAAGGCATCAGGACAAAATATGTGCACACATGCATGAACTCCACCCGATTGTCTCGTTTCAGTGACATTACAAGTATCTTAGCAACGAGATTTAAAGCTCACGGTTCTGCCATCACTCGTCCCCTCCCGTTCTGATTCTTCTAATTTACAGCAGATTGTCATATTCCAGCTCCATGTGTTCAGTTAGTGATCTTTATTTAATAAGGTGTGGCTGAAGATCTGCTTTGTGTCATGAATGGACACATTAAAGAATGTGATTGAAGTTAAGACCTCGCCGTGTCGGAGGGTTTTCTCGGTTGGCGATTGACAGGATTCCTGCACACTGTGATTAATCTGTGTTTCTGCTTCATCTTTGAACTGAGAGAGAAAAAAAACGAAATTGCGGCTGAAATCCTCAATATGGGGGTGTCACCTAGAGTCAAATAGAATGCAAATTACTGGTACAATTGAAATGTCAACTTAAACATGCTGCGTGGCTGACCTGTGGCTGCCCAAAGAAGTAATTTAAAGTCATTTCGTTGATTCAGAGTTCCACTAATCCCTTTTCATTTCCTTATAGTCTCGGAGGTTACAGGAATAACGGGGTGGGGGTGGGGGTGGGTGGCGGTGTGGGGGGTGGGTGGAGGGTGGGGGGTGGGGGGTGGGTGGAGGGTGGAGGGGGTGGTGACACATCTGGGAATCAGGTTGATTTCCGCTCCCGTCTGGCCGCTGATGTTTCTTCACAAGTTATGTTTTCCAACAAAATGTTCTTATTCCAAAGGAAGAATCTCAAACTGGGTTAAAATAATCTGCATCAGTTTATCAGAGCAGATCTAGAATATATATATATATAAAAACAAAACATCCTTTCATGGAGTGAAGATTTGTAAATGAACGTCGTGTTTTCAGAGCTTGTTTGATTTCAATTGATATTTTTATGATGTTTGTGCTCAAGACCTTTTTAAAGGAGATCATTTAAAGAACCTTAACAGGACTTAGCTGGTGAATAAAGGCTGAATGACAATAAAGCCCAGTCATCTTGGGTGAACAGGACCGGTAAACTAGTGCCATGATAACAATAATAACCTTTAAATCTAAATCTTAAGTTTTTCTTTGCTGTGTTCTGAAAAAAATCTATATTGTTTTATTATCAGAACAATTAGTCCCACAAAATTTCTTCAATATCAACATGACGGCGATTTTAATGATGCAGAATACAGTGAAAAGTCCAAAAAGACCTACAACGTTTGCATTTTGCAGCTTTTCACAGCTTCGGCAGCACCGAGGCCGACTGCCTCCGTGGCAGCAGGTCTGAGGTCTCAGCTCGGCTCAGTGTCGTCTTCTGTCTGTCGGCCGGATGGCAGCCTCCTATTGGCCGGTTCTGTCCCGCTGACCTGCGACACTCCTGATCCAATCAAACTTCACGTCATGTGTCCTTTCCGCTGTGGTTCATATGCAGTGATGGTAGTAAAGCTTGACTGTCAAAATAAAAGCACCACGTTGGATCGTTGTCTCGTTACTAGAGGAGACGTTTTCAGAAAGTTGTGTTTATTGTGGCTCCGTTGTCGTGGAAACAGACCCGGAACACAATGAAAGTTCTGTAGCAGAATCCAGATTTAGGAACCAGTTTGAGCTTTGGTCAAAACCAAAAGCAGTTAAAATTCTCAGAACATTCCCAGTTTGTTGACATCAGATCTCCGAAGATGAAGAAGTAATATTAATAAGAATAATAATGATAATACATTTAGTTTGTACAGCACTTTTAAAAACACTCAGAGACGCTTAACATCATCATAACATCAATAAGCATAAAATGTAAATAAGCAACACATCAACTAAGTTGCCTGGCAACAAATTCTGGTTTGTTTGTAAACATATGGACATTGTTGTGATCGATGTAGGAAACTGTGGCTGTTCTGACACTGGAAGGTTCTCACTGGAAGGTTCTCCCCGGAAGGTCCTCACCAGAAGGTCCTCACCGGAAGGTCCTCACCAGAAGGTTCTCACCGGAAGGTCCTCACCAGAAGGTTCTCACCGGAAGGTCCTCACCAGAAGGTCCTCACCGGAAGGTCCTCACCAGAAGGTTCTCACCGGAAGGTCCTCACCGGAAGGTCCTCACCGGAAGGTCCTCACCGGAAGGTCCTCACCAGAAGGTTCTCACCGGAAGGTCCTCACCGGAAGGTTCTCACTGGAAGGTTCTCACCGGATGGTTCTTCCCGGAAGGTTCTCCCCGGAAGGTTCTCACCGGAAGGTTCTCACCGGAAGGTTCTCGCCGGAAGGTTCTCACTGGAAGGTTCTCCCCGGATGGTTCTTCCCGGAAGGTTCTCACCGGATGGTTCTTCCCGGAAGGTTCTCACCGGAAGGTTCTCCCCGGAAGGTCCTCACTAGAAGGTTCTCACCGGAAGGTTCTCACTGGAAGGTTCTCACCGGAAGGTTCTCACTGGAAGGTTCTCCCCTGAAGGTTCTCCCCGGAAGGTTCTCACTGGAAGGTTCTCCCCGGAAGGTTCTCCCCGGAAGGTTCTCCCCTGAAGGTTCTCCCCGGAAGGTTCTCCCCGGAAGCTGCCCAACAGGACAAGGGGAAGGAAAAAGATAAAAACTAATTTGTGGTTCTGGTGATGCCCGTCTTGTTTAGGTGTGTTGGTTTATTCTCTGCGATAGTATATTTTAAATATGTTTTTCTTGTAGAGTATCTTTAACTGTTGCAGAGTAAATGGGCCCAAAGTAGTTTTTTGTCACTGTTTTGAAAAGCCCAGTTATTAAAGGTAGATATCAGGAGGGCAGTGAGCGATGAAATGCTCCCACAGCGTTGGGTCAGTCGCTCACACTGAGATTTAGGAGGTATTAAAATGAAGTGATGAGGGAGGGCGATGGATGTGTCTCCACGGAGGTTCTGCTCACGCCAGGCTCCACTGATTTTATTCTCTTATTACATGATGATATGTCTCCTCTGATTTACTCCACCTTGACCTAAATGCACGACGTTACTAACGGAACACCTGCATATAAATTATTAGTCAACTTCATACACTCTGGTTGACATTCAATAATATATATTTTCGTTGTGACAGTTTTTCATAAGCATGCAGGGCTTGTTTTCACAGACTTATTCCCAAGTGGCCTCCACCATGAATTTGATTAGTAATGCCACATCCATCATCTCCTTCGATCACACAGGGAAGGATCCATTCCCACTGCGTCTCATAGATCCTCCTCCACTCAAATGTAGAAATGGCTGCTGCTTAATAAACTAGGAGGAATAAATGTGTGTGTGTGTGTGTGTGTGTGTGTGTGTGTGTGTGTGTGTGTGTGTGTGTGTGTGTGTGTGTGTGTGTGTGTGTGTGGTCGTGATTTATGCGCCCGCAGTTCAAACTTCACGTGGACAAACATCCACGGTGGGACGTTTACCTTTCACCCTCCTCGTCTCCACCTCATTGACACGCGACCATCAATCCCTGCAGCTCGTCGTGCAGCTTTGACTTTCAGGTCGATGAGATGTGAAGCATCGTCCCCTCCTCTCCTCCTCTATATCGCCTCCCCCGGGGGAGTGCTTGTGTTTGCTCCTGTTGAGGACCGATGGCCGTGCTGTTAATATAAAAGAGAGATAAAATGCCTTCTTGAATTGTACTGCAGCTCTGCACTTTGTATTCTGTTACTGTGCATTGTGGTGAAATCACCTTTTTATGTGGAGAGCATTAAAACTGCATTTTCAAAAGCAATATTTACCATTCTAAATACAGATCTAAATATTTAGGTTTGATGATACACTATATTCTTCTAGAGATGCAGAGGGGTGCAGTTAGGACTCTGTGGACTGATGGTTTGGGTTCGTTCAGGACCAAAGTTCATAAAAGTTTGTATTCGAATCGGTGATACAGGAATTGAAGAAGCAAACCAAGTGCATGCTCTAGTGTCGTATATTCTGCTGGATTCCTCTACCAGCAAGGCTGCGTGCTGCAATAAACAAAACACACTGCACAATCCAGTCACCGTAATAATACAACTTGGTACTTTTATTTTGACGGTCACCGTAATAACAATCCAACTTGGTACTTTTATTTTGACAGTCACCATAATAACAATCCAACTTGGTACTTTTATTTTGACAGTCACCGTAATAACAGTCCAACTTGGTACTTTTATTTTGACAGTCACCGTAATAACAATCCAACTTGGTACTTTTATTTTGACAGTCACCGTAATAACAATCCAACTTGGTACTTTTATTTTGACAGTCACCGTAATAACAGTCCAACTTGGTACTTTTATTTTGACAGTCACCGTAATAACAGTCCAACTTGGTACTTTTATTTTGACATTCACCGTAATAGCAATCCAACTTGGTACTTTTATTTTGACATTCACCGTAATAGCAATCCAACTTGGTACTTTTATTTTGATAGTCACCATAATAACAATCCAACTTGGTGTCTGTCCACTCGTCTGTCCGGGTTCTCCCAGTGTTCCTGTTTAGAGCTCATTGTTCTCAGCAGCACCCACTAGTGGCCTGGCATGCTAACTACATAGTTTTCATTATTTCTGTGTTTTTATTGTATAAACTGACGTCGGTTCCAGAACGTTGTGTAAAACACAGAAACGACTTGTTTCCAAATGTCCCGAGCCTCACTGTTCCTGTGGGCTGACTTTGTTAGCAGGGATGTTTTATTCACAACACGTAAGAACAAGTGTGAAGAACCTGTATCCGTCTTCAGAATACTTCCAAAATACATCACATAAATACGACATTTTGAAGCATTTTTTTCTCTTAAATAATCTCTTCATAAATGTTTGACGGCAAAAATAAGCCCCATTGTTTAGCGGCTCCTTCAGTGAGTGGAGTTTTATTGGTGGAAGATAAACTGCTGGCCCACTTTTTATTTTTTTCTTGTCCTGGATGGCAAAAGAGATAAAGTATTCTCATGAAACTTACTGATGTCTCGGGCTTCATGCTTTGACCTCGGGGAGCTATTGAACCATTGTTGTGTCCCAGTAACAAGACATAGACAGCTGCAATTTCACATCACATGCTTGTCTATCATGTCGGGCTGCAGAGCGCCGCTGCCACCTTATTGTGCTTCTTAAGTGTGGTGTCTTCAGGGAGCCATTGAGGACCTCAGCTGCCAAATAACCGCCAGGGAAGCCGTTTGTCTTCGCCGCCTCATCTTTAGTTGAGCGCCTCCCGACAGCAGCCGGCCTGCAGCCCGCAGAGCCGAAGGAACTGGAATCCCTTCACATTGGGAGGCAGGAGCACAGGGTCGTCTGCGTTTTAGGTTTTCAAATGAAGATTTTTGAAAAAGAAAGAGGACATTTGAATTACATTTGTTCTCAGAAACATAAGAGCGGGCTCTGATCCGTCTGTCCTCTGGATTCTATTACCACTTGTTAGAGTACGTCTGTATACTGCGATCCTATTGGACGCTTCACTGACGTTATTTGTTTGCAGTGAAGTGATGATTGAACAAACTGAAGCTCAAAAGTCACAGACAACCAGGCCGGACAGGTGAAGTTCTAACAATAAATTCAGTTCTGTATCATACATTCAGACCCAAAGACACAATTATAGTTCTGTCAACATAAAATCTTCTTTCTTGTTGCTCGATTTAAAAAAAAAAAAAAAAGTTTCTGTATTTTTCTTCTCAACTTGTGTGTGTGTGCTCCTAAATTTAAAACAACACACACATTGAAAACCTTTACATGTGATTCATTTCCTTCACCAGTAAGAATCCACACAGGCACAAGGAAAGCATGAAGGCCTGGAATCAAACATGGGTTCACTGACTGTGATGCTGCAATGCTAACCACTACCCCACCGCGCCACCCAACATCAAGAATATTATTCATTGTCGCCTCAAGTCCATCCTGTTGGACCGACATCTAACGTCACACAGCCAGACACCAACACACACCATGATATATAGTAAAACCGCCTCTATGAGATCCTGACTCTTTGGGTTTGTCTGCAGTTATAGAACATAAATTCATGTTTCATCAGAAACTCTGAACACACAGTCTCTCCTCACAGCCACAATGTTTAACATTTAATGTAAAAACCTTTGGTGTTGTTTGTAGATGTAATGTCTATCCTTGTCTTGGCGGCGCCACTCGCTCCTTTCTAACCTTTAAACATTTCAGAAGACATCATCAGCCACTAATCTGCAGTTATACAATAAATCAGAATCCATCACATCCCAACAACCAAAGTGTCAGAGTGGTCGGCCGCGCCGGGCTCTCCTCCCCAGCATGACCTTTTCTTCTTCCCGCTGAACTATCAGAGGTAATAAAAGCTTCAAAGTCAGATGCTAAATGTGTTTAGATTTTAATTATCACACTGATCCTCTTGGCAAATAACAGTACCGATCAATACAGGCTACTGGGAAATATTCCATCGTGAATGCATAACGGGGGATTATCTCCATCATCGTCATCGTCAATTGAAAAATCAAATTACTGCCGATGATGAGTGGATGGTGCTGCGGGGAATGTGGTGGGTGGACGTGAGGAGACGCTGTGAGATCTTTGTGATTCAGTGTTTGTTCTTTAATATCAAGCTGCTCCGACAGTAAAGGAACAGCAGTTATTGGACTGAGCGGGCTGGAGGGAGGCGAGAGTCCAGAACCTGTTTCTGTGTCGTGGTCAGCACAGCGAAGCTCCCCACCTCCAGGATTACTGCAGGAATACAACTTTACTTTTCTGAAGATGTTTAAAGTGTCTGCAGTCTTTATTACATGGTGGTAGATAAGATTTATTTCTAATGATTTTCATGTTTCTGCTGTTATTGGAATCTGTAAAGCTCCTGATGACATCGAATAACCAAAACTTTAACTTTCACACAAAAGTTTCTTAGTTGTACTAAAGAAATACGACAAGAGCCAAAGAGCTTTAATAGAGAAACACATTTTTGCTTTTTCTCTTGGACAATTAGAATCAGTGATGGAAGTCATTTAAAAAAACACTTTACTGTGAAGGAGTAGTACTTTTGGCTGCTTGTACTTTAGTTACTCATATCAAACTGAAATCTACATCAGAAATCTGCCCGGACGCTTTCAGGCCTCGTTTCCACGACGACGCTTCGAGCAGAGAGTTTGAGTTTACGCGACGTTTTGAGAACGATGTCCGTTTCCATGGAAACTGAAAACAGTGTTCTTTCATGAAGGTGCACAGGTTTTCAGAGGCTGGGAGCAGCGTTGCCATGACAACAGCCCAGAAGCCTGACGGGAGTTTGTCCACAAGGACTTAATAAAAACATCGATTCTTTGAGTCGACGCAGGTTTGATCTGCATTTTCTTTGTTTTGTTTATTTCATGGAGAAAATTTCTGCTTTTCTTTTTAAACTTTATTTTCATTGCAGGTATTTCATGAACCGACGGTAGGCAAGAAGAAATACAGGTACAAACCCCCCAAAACAAAACTAGAACAATAGAGTTTGATGGTATTATTTACACCAGTTTGATTCTTTCCTTTATCATATGTTCTGTTTTCATGGGTTAGGGTTAGTAAAGATTCTAAATCTGGACATTTTCAGCTTTAGAATCTACATTTATTCACCGTTGTCTCATTTAGTTTAATGACTAAATAAGTTCTGGGAAAATCAGTTGGAGAAGACGAATGAAACCAAATACTTGCTATAAACTGTTTATTTAAATGCAGTTAACTTCGAGTGAGTTTGTGGTACTTTTACAATAGTAACTTTACTTTTAATGTAAATTCAAGCAACAGTAACAATCCCCACCAAACAGTTTCTTCTGAAGTTGATTTTATTACATGTGATATAGGAAAGAGACTAGATTGCTTAAAGCATAACATTTGCTAGACTTATGTCAGGACTCTAAGTTGTATACGACGACTCAGATTCTGCATTTTGCCGTAACTTCTCTTAAATATCAGGTAAAAACATCCAGATTGTCAATATTCCACCAGAGTTCAGGACGAATGCTGCATATTTCTGATAAAGTGATGCCACACAGGCTCTGAGAGTTTGAAGGCAGGGTGCTTCAGGACGGGACTATACTACCTGATAATTCGCCAGCTCTGGTTTAATCTTCTTGTATTATATAGTGTTAGTCATACAGAAGCCAGCTGTAGTTAATAAAGTCTCAAAAATAACTCTGAGGGGTAAACAAACATTTAATGTGCCTCTCCAAACATCAGCCCCTCGCTGACCTTTTGCCTCTGTGACAAGAGACTAAGTAAACTGCACTTATGCTCTTAAAGAAAGTTTATAAAAGTTGCATGTGCAGTGAATGTTGCCTTTGCTAATGAAGCCCAGCCAGAGAAAACAAACCGCCTTTAATTTCAGCTCGTGACTTGTGACTTGTGAGAGCTTTCCTCTGTAGTTCACCGAGAAGGACGCATTCCAGCAAACATGGCAGCCGCTAAATGAGACGGGCTGTTTGTGATTTGGTCCTCTCACCAGTGAAAAGCTGCGCCGGCGGCTCGCTCAGCCGACACGCCCCCGAGGAGGCTGAGACCCCGGTTATTCTGCAGAAATCCCCTCAAGTCACAACTACGATCAACAATAGCTATTTGCTGATTGTAGTTTTGACAGTGCTTAAGTGTGTCAGCACTGAAACTGGGCCCCTCCTGTTTGTACAAGAGAGCAAAAAGCAGTGGGAATCAGCCCCTCCCTAATATAAACAACAGGTAATTATAGGACAATAGCACGAGCTGAAGCCCTAAATATACAGCTCGGCTGCAGCCATTCTTTCAAGCTTCGTTTTCACAGACGTGCTCACTAAGCCCAACAAAGTAGAGAGAAGATTCTTCTTTCCTGGCTGAGTAATCCATTAATTTCTCATTCCCTCGTTGCTTTGCCCAGTGGCATGTCTCGTCTCGGTGATTTCTTTTACCTCCAACGGAGCTTTGGGAAAACACAAACACTCACCTTCTCATGCTGCTTCGCCTTCAGCAACAGTCTGAAGGTGGAAGGTTTGGGCGGGCCTGAGTTGTCCTGAGAAAACAACGAGAAGGTGGTGCGACGTTTCAACCGGGGCAGTTTCAGTGTCTGAATGACGCCAGGAAAGTCCTGGAATCCCTCGTCTCTGCCTACCTGCTGCTTAATTATTCATAGAAACCACTGGCCTCATCAGAAGCAACTTCAGTTTGGCCTATTAGTCAGCTGTAAGCATCCACCTTCAGGTGTCAGGGTTCTGGAGCCCAGCCCAGGAGGAGCGGTCCAGGAAACCCATTGGACATCCCAGCAGTCCATCACTGGACCAAACACTCTCCTAGTCTGTCCTCTGGTTGGGACTGTGAGACAAAACCAGTAACAAGACAACATGCAAACTCTAGAAATCCAGCGACTGGATTCCGATCCACGATGTTCTGCTGAGTCGGGGACTCTAACCGCCACCTGCTGGTTCAGCCGGGTTTTAACTCGTTAACCTCAAACTCTAAAAATATTACTCAGGTTTCTTCATGCTTATAACATCAGTTTGCTATTAAGTCCAAACGTTTGATTCTGATTTCCTAAAGGTTTACACGTGAAAAAGTGTTTTCCTTTCAGAAATGTGTCTCGTTTTCACTGCAACGTTTTTAAATTGAAACTGTTTCTATGGAAACGCTAAAGATGATGAAGTCTTCATGTTGGGCCACGAGTTAATGCTCTTGGTTCTATTTGGAATCAAGCCACACACACATGCAGCAGAGAACAATCAGCATTAACAACAGGAGAACACTGACATTCTAGTGGAGAAACCAAGTTGGATTGTTATTACGGTGACCGTCAAAATAAAAGTACCACGTTGGATTTTTATTACGGTGACTGTCAAAATAAAAGTACCAAGTTGGATTGTTATTACGGTGACCGTCAAAATAAAAGTACCAAGTTGGATTGTTATTACGGTGACCGTCAAAATAAAAGTACCAAGTTGGATTGTTATTACGGTGACTGTCAAAATAAAAGTACCAAGTCCAGGAGAATCTGGACTGGGAGTCATGACACTCTGGAGGAAACTTTGTTCTGATTGGCTCTACTGAGCATGTGCAGAAGTACTATACTATAGTACCATAGAACTATTTACTACGGTCGTGTTGTACATCAGTGTATCAGAAAAGTTGTGTTTTCACTGTTTCCATGGAGATGGAGTCCTAATATTTCAGAAAGGTTCCACCTCGGGAGTTTTGTGTTTTCACTTGAAAACGTTGAGCAAACAGGCCCAAAGTACATTTGGTCCTTTGTGGTCAGAACCCGCTGAACTTGGAGGCGTTTCTCTGTGGAGTTTGGAGGTTCTCCCGTTCTTCTCGTTTGAGGAGAACGACTGAGGATTTTCTTGAAGTAAATGTGTGTGACTGAGGAACTCTGCCGTCGTCCAATGAGCTTTACACAACAGCTACTAGAGAAGATTGAACTCGTAGTTTGAATAAAGCAACAACACAGAGTTGGTGGTAGTGAAGGAAATGCTGTGTCGTCGACAAACGACGGCTCTTCTTCTGTGTGTGAGTTCATGTTGTTTCTTCACCAAAACAAATGTCTTCTAATACACGTCTGAGTGGCGAGCGCTTCTAAACGGCAGAATAATGACCAGAGCTCATACTTACACAGATTATTGCACTGTGCCTCTGAGGGTCGCAGCACTCAGAGGAAACCAAGAGCAGATCCACAACCCAGGAAGAGCCGAGCGTCTGACCTCCGCAGCTCATGACTGATCACAGAGCGGCGGAGAAGTTAGACGCCTCACATTTTTCATAATTTCATCCGAAAGCCAAGAAAACAGGTCCTGTGTTGTGGCTTCATGTGAGCAAAAGCTTCAAGGTTTCTGTTCGTCCCTCCCTGACCCCAGAGTTTGGTCCACATCAAAGCTGCTCCACATCTGGTTCTGGGTAGAGGCCGAGGGCAGGTGGACCCGGCGGGGGGGGTGGGGGGGGTGGTGTGGGGGGGTGAGGGGGGGGGGGGGGGTTAGCAGAGACACAGCGTGCTCACCACACTTCACTCAGATTAATCCCACTTTGGAAGAACAGGATTGTCATTTCCTGGATGAACATTTGAAAATTAGCCCCACCATAAATCTCAGCAGGTTTAATTGCCCCGCCGGGGCTTTTATCAGGTTCATACAAACAGACGTTTGTTTATTTGTGTTGCAGTTTGATCAGTCTGCAGGAAAGGGTTTCTATTCTATTCAATGATAAACATAACGTTCATCTCACGTCTGCTGGAGCTGCTCAGAGGAGGGGGGGGGGGGTGAACCCAGCCTGTGGTTTACTGCCCCCCCCCCCCCCCCCCCCCAGAAATTAATTCCTAATACAACATTATCAGTGACCCAGCCTAACAGGATTTTACTGTAATAATTAAATACAAACCAAACCCTCTGACATTTACTGTTCTTTGACTCTGCGTCACACATTCAGTTTTAATAAAACACGTTTTAAGTTTTTGCTTTATTGAAATGATTTAAAACTCTGAATATTGTCTCTTACTTATTTTACATTTCTAATTCTGCTTTTATCGCTCGTGAACAAACACGATTACCTGACAGCTTCTGTTCAAATCAATGAAAGTACGTGTAACTTAGAAAGTTACAGAAATAAATATACCATCAGACAGTTGATTTACATTAACAACATATTTTACAACCATAGCTGATTTTAATATCTTTATGCTTTCAGATTTATTTTCCTAAGTAACAGTGCTTCTTGTTTCCTAATTTAAATCTTCTCTGTCCTGAACATCTTTTCCTGCTTTTTACAGATAGAAAATAATGAATGCTATGCTACATGCACATTTTTGTCACCTTTTTCTTTAATTCATTATATTTTTATATGTTGAATTTTGAGAACATGCAAGCATTTATACGATGTACATCATAAATCACCATAATGAAAAAATGAGAGCATACGATAAATCCAAACACTTTGGTTTGTTTACGTCTGTATTTGGTGACGATTGTTTGGAATGTAGTGAAACTACAGAGTTATCATGATATATATATATATATATATATATATATATATATATATATATATATATATATATATATATATATATATATATATATATATAAAAAATACAATCAAACACACATTTAACTGTTGGATCACACTGATTTTCAATTCAACCTCTCAAAGTCCAGATTTTTAATGAAAAGCCTGTTTACTTTAACTTAAACTTGTATTTTAAAGAGTTGTATATGTGGTACTTTTTTCACTGTGATGAGCATAATCGTATATACATTTACAAATCTGAAGAGTTTCAAATCAACAGCTAATGACTCACGGAGCAAAGTATCCTACTCTTTACTTGAAGACACACACAGGCTGTCGGTTGATGACGGTTCATGGAAACTTCGTTTTTCCATCATTTAGAGAAAAAAAAAGAAATGTTAGAGAAAGAAGAAGTGAAATGTTCAGAGAGGTTGGAGAGAGACAGATTGTGTGTCCATGTGTGTGTGCTGCTGCATATAACCTCTGCAACCATGGCCAAGTCATCCTGTGGAAGATTGCTGGCAGGCCCGGGGTCAGAGGTCGGCTCTCTGAGGGAATTGTCCCTTTAAAAGGTTATCTGGGGCTCAGTTTGCTGCTATGATGTGATTTCAGTTTGTAATTGTGTATGATTGAAATAATATATAATATCAAACAAGCTCTGAAGGTCATCTTTTTCCCAGGGTTGCACGTTTTCTCCTCCGAGAGAAAAAAAGAAAGAAAGAAAAAATAAGTAAATGTTCAAATATGTGGCTTTTCGGGTAAATCCATTAACAATCAGAATTCTGAAACTCTGGAATTTGAGACTTACGGGTGAATCTGAAATCCTCTGCTGCAGCAAAAGACACAACATATCATTACTGTAAGTTTCATCTCTCTTATCTCAAACGTAAATATACTTATGACGATGTGGTATTTGTACAGTTTGCTCTCCGATGGGAAAATCCCCGATCGTTTAAATAGAAAAAAAAATAAAAAAGGACAGTCGTTTCTTTGTTCTTTGCCTTTTCTTCCGTTGCCTGTTTGTTGGTTATTCCTGATTAGAAAGGATCTCCATCTGCCTGTCTGGAGCTCGTAAGCCTGCTCAGATCTCCGTTTCTTGTTGGGCGAAAGCTCAGCTAAATCCGCGCAAGCCTAATGTTTATCCGATGTGAAAATAATTACTCAAAAGTGTTTTTCTTAATCCTGATAATTAGAGCACGAAAAGGAAGATCAGTGTCACTGTATATCACGGGGGCCTGGCGATTGACTTCCTGGTCGCTGTAAGTTTCAGGTGAAGATGGGAGCGGATAAAGGTTAGATTAGACCTAATCCAGAGCAGCAGCAGCCCTTAATCTGTTATGATACAAGGATGATCACTTAAAAAGGTCTGGATCCGGGGCTCTGCCGCCTGGTTGGGCGAGGGAAGGCTCGACTGGGACCCGTCTTAAAACCCGCTTAGCGGCGCCAGCAGCTGTGAGCTCCCGTGGACAGCCGCCGCCAGAGAGCGAGACCGAGACGGAGGAAGACGTCTCAGTATCGTCCCCCATCACTTCTTTTGGACAGGGGAAACCTGTTGTTCGGCCCGTAATCTCAAGATCAACAAGCACGTTTGATTCCAGGTCTGAGATTTCAGAGATCTGCTAAATGAAGCCCGGTTAAAGCCCCGATGGAAAGCAGCTCATTTGGTTTAGAGCCGGCGAGGCTGGAGCCCGGCGACCCGGCCATGTTGGACGGAGCAGGAATTCAGTCTCCCTCCAGCTCGTATTACCAAATCCTCCAGGGGGGTGGAGAGCAGAGAGGTGGGGGTGACGGTGGCGCTAGTGGCGAGGATTAGGTGTGAAAATCTGCATGGCTCGGTGCATGGCGGCGGGGGAAGATGGCAGGACGGCGCTCTGTGTGGCTGCCAAGTGGGCAGGGACTCCAAGACGCCTTTCTAAATCAGCATGAAGTCAAATGAGTGGAACAAACCAGTTCGATGATCATGTTGGTCTTTTTACTCCTCCAGGGGTGAAAGTAAAGAATTACTACAATACTCCTGTAATTAAGTCATACTTTTGGATCCTTGTCGTCTGGCCATGGATGTCTTATGTACTGTATTCCTCTATCTGTCACCTATTCCCTCATTTTATTTCATTAGAATACATTCCTGCACACCTATAAAGGTGGTATGTCGCCTCACCTCACCTCACCTCACCTCACCTCACCTCACCTCACCTCGCCTCGCCTCGTCTCGCCTCATCTCGTCTCGGCTTAGTTAAAATTCTAACTTGAATTTGACTAGTCAGTACCAGTATAAAGTGTAATATTTCAGTCCTTTCTGTTAAATGACATTATTGTTAACAACCATATTTGTATTTCAGTAAATGTTTTTGCCATAATAGATTATTTATAATCCAGATTCACGTCACCAAGTGTCACTGAAAATCCCATTATCTTTATGTGGAACAAAAACATCCAAGATTAAATAATTAAATTACCTGTGACAGTTAAACAACCGTATTGATAAAGAAAACCTGTTTTAATGTTCGGTCATGAACGTTACGATCACATGCAGTCAGATGTTGTGGCGGCGTCAGTAATTACTTGCATAATTACAGCCTGTTTTATATGATAATAAGCAGATGGGATCAATTCACGCATATGATTATTGACCTTTTTATTTTTTTTTTTTAAACCAGTCTATTGATCAGTGCAGAAATAACTGGACACCCAGTTGCCTAAAGAAGCTTCATTATCTAATTTGCCGTGTTTTAACAGCGTGACATTTTGTCCACAACACAACCTGTTTGTCCTGCCGCCTCCAAAGTCCACTCATAGTTACAGGATATTGATTATTGGCTATCGGATGTGACAGACCCATCAGTGTGGCACCACTTCCAGATTAAAGTTAAACAAGCTGATTAATTCTTAACTTGTGCTTTAATCACCCAATTTATATTCACTAATTTGAGTCGGTGTCACATCCTAGTCAGATCATCTCCTTTGCTCCTAAATACACTGGTGGCTGAGCGATCCAGATGTAACGGTACACTTCTTATTCTGGCTGCAGTTAAATACTGCAAAGTACTGCAAAAAGTAAAATGTCAGCAGTTGTCTTGGAATTAGTTCAGTTTTAGCATCAATTAAGGAAAATAGGCCTTTATAAGTTGTGTTTTATGAATATAATGTGTGTATCATAAAAACTTAAACCAATATGCCACTTCTTCTTTCGTTCTTAGTGTTTATAATCATTTCAAATGAAGTTAAATATACAAGTTTCTAGTGATGTTGTGTCTCATTTGGTGGTTTAAGTTTGAGTCACTTCAGTTGAACGTCCATTTAAATAAAAGATCAGACTCCTGTTTGCAGTACGACAGGATATAGTTTAGTCTTTAGTCCTGCTGATAACATTAGATTTTATCAATAAAATACATTTGTTTTATGGTTTTGTAGTGGTTTCACCATTAATTTGATTCAGGATTGAAACTGATGAATTTTATAATTGAATTTTGACAATTACAACTGTTTTCAGTTTACATGGAAAAGAAACGACTATAAAGTAAAAACATGTAAAAACATGTAAAAATGTCAGAAGTCAGCCGAAGCATTATGAGCACTTCTCTCGCCAAAATCAAAATGGGATTATCATTTTAACCACCTTGATTTAAGCTCAACATCAGTGCCGTTGTCGGCGAGCCGCCGGGTGCTGACCCCTGACTCTGCATCAAATAATAAATTGGATTAACGCCACCACTTCACAGAAGCACACGCGGCTACATACATTTTAAGGTACACGACTGTACACAACCGGTGTGAATCGTCTCCCCCAAGTCTTCATAACAGAGGAATTAAGCCCCCTCAATATCTTCTTATTTCCTGGAGGACATAAATACGTTTTTTGTGGCACTATGGTAATTTTCTGTAATTAAGAATCTAATCAAAGCGCATGCCGAACCGGCTTTTAATAAACACAAGAGCTGCAGCCGACAGAGGACAGGGAGCTGTTGGGTTACGTGAATGTTATTAGATTCCAGCTTGTAATAAAAAAAAGGACAAGAAGAAGAAGAGGAGGATGAAGAGGAAACTGATCAGCCAAACCTTACCTGCTGAGGAAAGAAGTTTAAAATACATGAATTATAAATATACTTTAAATATACTTGAATACAAAATGAATGGACTGTACATTTAAAAAATGGTTTTCAAAATGAAAAATATGTATATTTATAATCAAACACACATTAGAGAATAGAATTGATGACATTTGTTGACTCTGTACAATGACAACACAACTTATAATTAAACTCATCAAAAAATCCCTTTACACATTCTGTATTTAGTTACTTTCCTCTGAATGGTTGGCTGCAGAATTCAATAAATATGTGTAAAGTAAATATTTTTCACATTGATCTTTTGTTATTTCCCAAGATTTTGTCAAAAAAAGAAAAAAGAAATCTTTTTTAATGGAGAGTAATTATATTGGGGCGACTTCTTGCTGATTTGCCAGGGTGACTCTGGCGATCACAGGAGGGCATGTGCAATCTCTTTTGTCTGGATATAAAAGAATAAATATCCTGCTAAATCCAGAGTGCTCGCAGGGCCGGGCTAAAGCTGCCGCTCAGTATTCACCACTGTGTCTCTCTTTGCTCTCTGGTTCCACCATCATGGAACTTTCCTCCTTTTTGCCTCCCTTGCAGGAGATGGAGGGAGGGAGGGAGGGAGGGAGGGAGGGAGGGAGGGAGGGAGGGAGAAAAATGAATTGGGTTTGGCGTTTGATGTGTTGATTGGGAGAGGAGTGAGGACAGCAGCTGCACCGGGAGCCCTTCCCCGGGGAGAGCAGGCTTGATAGCTAAATGAAGACCTCTCGTGCTTTCTTGTTGGCCACGATGGATTCTGCACCCAGATGAAGCACAATTAGTCAATGGTGCCGGCTTTAGGTGTCCAGCGATCACAAGGCACAAGTCAGTGCTTCTCAGGGGCGAAGCTATTGGCAGTTAGTGCCCCAGGCTGTGTCCTCGCCCCGCTGGCCTTTTTTTTTTCTTTCTGCAGGCCTCTTTACCACTACAGAGGAGAGGGAAGAAATCCCGAGCTGAGAAGGGGGCTGCAGATTTCTCTCGTCAAATGATCCCTCTGGCATTTCACATACAGCTGTGCACATCTGATTAGTGTGAGGCGGGCATGGTCCAGTTTGGCTAAGAAGTGCTTTCTCTTAGATCTCAGGCGTCTTTCTCATCTGACACATGAAAAAAGGGAAAGAAAAATTCTCAACAGAGTTGCAGTTTGCCCATCAGTCAGCTATTAAATCCCCCATGTCTGTGCAAGCCCACTGGCATACTGACAAGAGGGAGCTGATTGCTGCTCCATCTTATGTTTAAGAAAGCCGAATTTGTACTCTGTATCAAGTCACTTGGAAATAAAGCTTGGCCGTCAGAGCGGCGCGTCGCCGTTGCCTTTCAGCATCGGGGTTTTTTCTGTTGCTGTTTTTTTTTTCCTATTATTTGTCTCCCAGACAAAACAAGCCAGACCAGAGACTGAAAAGTAGAACGGAACATGTTTGCTTTGTGTCTGCGTTTCCGTGGCGCTCCATCCCCTCGGCGTGTCCTCCTGCCTCGGCTGCCGCTGCTAATGCCACTGGAGCAATGCAACATGGGGAAGTTTGTGCCACTGCATGATGAAGCGTTCTATTTATATTAAAATGAGGAAGCTCCTCCGGGAGATATAGAGGGGAATGGAACAACAAACATGGAGCTTTAGAGACGAAGGGAAGTGTGGGGGGGGGCTGGTGACAGCAAAATGGCAACTCCTCCATACAAAGTGGCCCTAAGGACCTCAGGAAGAGTTATATAATATGAACGGTGGCATCTACAAGGGCCTTGTGGGTGTAGCGCATACACTCTGCACCTTGCCATAAAACAACACCCACAGTAATAAAGTCAACCCCTTAAATCCACACACTATCCTCTTAAATTGTCCTTACTTGGCGTTTTTCTTTTTCTTTATACTGTTAATGCACTGACCAGCACCGGCTGACCTGTGATGGATTCCAGAATCCTCGTCTTGTTTGCTGCAGCTTGTATTTGTTAGAATATTGACTGATTTTATTCATGTTTCGCTCCACGATGGACAATAGACAGTCACCCATCAAATGACCGTATGGAGGTTAAAAGAAAGGAAGAGCCTTTGTAGCGCCGGCGAGGCGTGAAAACCAACGTTAAAGCTCAGAACTCTGCATCACACAACAAAGAACCCTAACGCCATAGTGCTGTACACTTAGAACCAATTAGCTGGTTGACCAAATTAAAGTAGAACTGCAACGAGGAAAAAGTCCCAACAAATAACATCCCATAATCCATTGCTCTGTCCAGCTGACGGTGTCACCGGCATCCAGCAGCCTTTTGTATTGTGGTATTTTTGTCGTTGTTTTATTGAGCCCATCATACATATTGGTAGATCGACGCAGATTGAGATTGTTTCTGTGTTGCACATCAATAAAAGCAAGGCTGGAGAAAACGGACCGTTCCTCACAATACCGTGGCCTAATAACCTATATTATCGCTCAGCCGGGGTAATAAAGGCCACTGGGCAATAACAGTTGGGTTTTCTCTTTCTCTCCGACAGCCCAGTGAGAGCTGGGGAGGATGGACCCTGGCCTGCAGTCTGTCTAGTTAATTAAGCTCAGGGGTGAAGGCGTTATTTGTGGGAAAGAATCCAATTATTTTGCCTCTCCACTCCTGAAGAAGAGAAGGGTTTGTGTGGTGATGATGATGAAGATGATGATGATACCACTCAGAAGCAAGATAGCCACTTCACGACTTAAGAGTTCATTCTTCGTACCTTGCCTGCCCCTTTCCCTTCTCCAGATTAACCAATTCCCATATGTACCCCCCCCCCCCCCTTCAAACAGAAACAGTGATATTTCATTTGGTGAAGTGCAAAGTGATTGTTTAAAACCAAAAAAGAAAACAATCTAAATGACGTGTTTCACTGTGGCTTCAATGTTTCTGGTGGGAAATTCTTCAGATGAATAAAACACAAACTCCTGTTAATTGTAGCTTCAAAGACAAAGGAGCTTATATGAAACAAAAGAACCAATTAAAATTTCTGAAACCTTAATTACTACCTTAACGTCTGTAAAAAAAAAGAAAAGCGTGTGCGATATCCCGGTCTGTCTCAGTGTAAAAGATGGCCTTGTTTGAACACACATTTTTACATTTCTTCGTGCAATTAGTGGCCCTATGTGGGATCAGCGCTATGAAAGCACCAAGTCAAACAAATGGAGCTTGTTTTCCACAAGTGTCTCAAAGAGCACCTTCAGTCGAGCTTCAAAGCAGTAATTACACATATTTTCTCATAGAAATTAAATCCACAGTCTCATGCTGACTGCCTGCCATACATTTCACCGTATGAGATTGAAAACTGCAGCGCAGCCTGATATTAAACAACAATATGTTCCCAGTCATTTACACGTGTATTAAACATCCAGAAGGAGCCATTTTCATCTCCAGAGATCCGACGACCAGTATCGTTTGTCATTACAACGTCTATTTACTCTTTATAACACTGCGGTTTGGTTGGATTTGGCCTCAGCGCTTCAATATGCAGAAAACTCCATGAGCCACATTTTCATGTTTCTTTCCATTTATACTGAGCGACATGAACAGATTGAATGACTGAAATGTTGAGTTAAATGTCAAAGTGTAAAAGGTGACATTACGTATAACGCTGCTTTTTCAGTGCCCCTAATCAACACCTTGAACTTGAGTAGAAGAAAAACCAAAGTAAAAAGTAATAACATCTGCCTTCTACTTTCTATGATCTCGCTTTTCAAATCAGACATTTGAATGTGGGACAATGTGTGATATGTTGTGATGTGACTGATAGAAATGGTCTGTAATGGTCTATAGAGGCGTCAAACAGCTTTTATTTCAGAGCCCACATGTGGCCAGAACATTAAAATAGAGCAGTAATAAACTTTAAAAGTTTGTCATACTTGTGGTGCAGAATATACATGAGAGGAATGTCTTTGTTTACTAAACAACAACAACACAGTTACTGGCAAAATGACTATAATCTCAACATAAAACCATTTTAATGAAACTTTGTGCTGCAAAATACAATGAAATGTCCAGAACAGGCCTCCTGTAACTGTTGCATTCTGATTATTTGTATTTATTTATTTCAGCTTTGAGGCTAGTTTGGCAGCAACCAGGAAGCTTCAGCGTTCGTAGCAGCGTCACTGATATCTCAGCTCGGCTCTCAGTCGCGTTTCAGCCACTCTGAAGAAGTTTTTACTGTTTTGCTGGTTTGTCAGTTTGGAGCCGGTTGGACTGGTTTTATGTTGGACCCCACTGGTTTACAGGATTCAGCTTTTCACTTGTTTATGTTTTTTTTAATGACGTTGAATTGTGATTTGAGTCTTAACTTCATTTTCCAATGAGTTTTCCAAAGTAGTAATTATTATGCATTAGAAATTACATCCACAAATACTTTCATTTGGACTCTCTGTCAAAGTCAAAAGTCAGCAGTTTGAAGAATTCATCTTTTGATTTCACGTTATTTCTGTAGATGAAACTAGAGTTTGGTTGAGTTTAACCACTGAATAGTATTATGTATTATGTATTATGTATACATAATATATTTCTGTAGGTCTCCTGTGCAACTAATTGTATTTATTTCTATGACAGTGAAGTTGCAAAGAATAGCCTCTATCATACCAGCTTATTTACTGATTTTAATTATTACATAACCTGTTAAATGTTATTTATTCTTTACATTCGTTCAAATGAGTGTTTTTCATAATAATACTCAACAAAGAAAAGTCGAGTGATTCCTGTTGTTTGACCAAATCCTTTTCCTTTCATCGAAGATTCTTCTCTCGTCTTTCACGTTGAATCGTATGGTCGTCCATCTTTTCATGAGCAGTGTTCCCACTGTTAATGCATCTGTCCATCACATGTGCCACATTTCCTTTAATTGGAGTTTAGTCTGGACAAACCTGAGTGTGTTTGATGTGACTGTTTGTGTGTGTTCTGCGGTGCACGCCGTATACTCTACACCTTCATGTGTCCGCCGGGACGGCCGGGTTCCCCCTAATCTGTGCCCAGGAGAGCTGCCCCTGCTCCCCCTGCTGAACCCTGCCCCGGTGTGGGTCACCTCGGCGGGGCCACGGGGGAGCGCCTGGCCTCAGCCCGGCTCTAATCCCACACAGTCGATAGACGCTAGCATGGCTGCAGGCCTCGGCTCCGCGCCGCCGCCCGAGGGACGGCTGCTCATTTCAATAAATGTAAAGTGGTGCGGTCCACAAGCAAACACGAAGGCCGCACACGCCCTATTACACTCACACACACATACCCACACACGTGAATCAGAGCTCATATATACGCAGATGTGATGGAGAATTGGTTGTCCTCGGGGCAAAATATGGGGGGGGGGGGGCAGTGATGTAGTTAAATGACAGGCAAGCGAGTGGAACATTTGCTCGCTTGATGCTGTCGATGCGTCGCTGCTGCCCCGATAACACCTTATTTACATTTGTCAGGGCGGAATTGATTTCTTTTTTGCCCTTTACAGACTGCTCCACCCGCAGAGTGGCTGGGAGCCGCTGCACGCACCCGATAAAGCCCAGGATGTCTGTCAAAAGTGTCTTCGTTATAAAAAACCCTGACAACTTTTGAGAAACTGAAGCAGGAGGTTTCCCTCCGCATGCGGGCGTATACAAGCCTCCAACCTTCACCTTTATCCCTGTGACAGGGACATATGTAGATGTTAACCCCCTGTGGAGAGCCGGCTGCTGCAATATCTGTTTGCATTTGAGTGGATGTAGACCCTAGTGTGTGTGTGTGTGTGTGTGTGTGTGTGTGTGTGTGTGTGTGGGGGGGGGTTCAATGAAATGGGTGGCTGAGCGGACGCCTCCCACCATTAAAGCACTAAACGGGCAGCCGGAGGTCCCAGTGAGAGTGTGAATGAGGAGGGTCCTCCTGGGAGGTGGGGGTCAGGGGCTTTCTGATGGGACTGGGTGATGAAGGTCAGACCCGCCGACTAATGTGGCCGCGCGTTGCGTTGGGATGGAGGCCGAACTCTTAAGGGTTAAGTTCATTATGTTTTTAATGGGGCGGGGTTAAGATCAGACACCAGGACAGGAAACGCAGTAACGAGTTGTGAGCTCTGCTTTTCTAGATTCTCAACATTATCAAACTCATCTGCTCAACATAACCCCCCCCCCCCCCCCCCCTTAACCTCCAAGCTTCTTTTACTAACATTTCTAATGATGCAGTTTGATTAATTGTCAGAATCCTCGACTCGTCTTGGTCTTCCTGCCTCTTTTGGGGGGGTCTGTGGTGGGCGGGGGGTCCGGACTCTGAGCTGGATGAAGGTGGTGCCAAGTGACCCAGTCTGAGCGTAAACTCACATTTGTTGGACTAGTTTCTTTAAAGCCGTGACGGGACAGCGGGACTCCAGCTGAGGTCTCGGTGACGCTGCACTAGCATTAGCCTCACATCCACGCTGTCAGGACCAGTTTGTAAAAACACCCACAATGCAACAGCTGCAGGAGGAGATCTCCTGACAGTTTCCCACCAGGTTTTATTAAAATTGGCTTGATGTTGGAGATTGAAGTCCATTTCTATAGTAATTGTTTAGTTTTATTATTATATTGACATTTTCAGATACTCTGCTCCTCAACAAAGAAAAACTTCAAAGTTTCACTGTCGCAGGTCATCATGGTACTACTTAACCAGCCTGACTCACTGAAGGTGGAATCGGGCTGAAATACTATCCAGCTTGACTGCTCTATATGATGCTTCAACCACAACAGAAAGCTTCAGCTGCTCTGTCTGATTTCACTCAAGTTATTTGAATTTCATGTCTCAGTTAGTCTGAACATGGTAAATATTTAAAGAGACAAACAGCCTCTAGTTTGATAAAAAATCACTCAACATTGAAGAGATAAATTGGATATTCAGCTCCACACTTTTCCTGGGTGTGATCCAGTCAGGAGACGACGACACGGAGCAGAAGGAAAAAGCCTCTTTCAGTCTGAACTAACAACATCAGGTTGTTAGCAGCACTGGCCGCCGCCGCCGCCGCCGCCGCCGCCGCCACCGCCGCCGCGGCTCTTCATTAAATTTTAATGCGATCTAAACAATGCAATGATATTTTGACAGATCTGAGAGGGCCACTTCCACTGATACTATCAATAAAACATCATCACAGGATAATGACATTCCCGATGGTCTTCACCTGCAGCCAATCCCATGTCGCCGTCGCTCCGTGCTGACTGACAGACACTCAGGGAAATAGATAAATCTGACCTCCACCACTAAGGGTATTTCACTTATGGCTGCCAGACGGGCCCGGCTCCAAAAAAAAGTGTTTATTAACAAGCCTGCCCCCCCCTCTTAAAAAAATAAATTAGAGGTGGCCCTCTTGCCTATCTCCGTCAAATCAAACTCCAAAAGATTATTCCACATAATTATACTAAAGGGCAATTGGTTGATATGTGGCGGGGTCGGAGGTCGTGGCCTGGTAGAAGCAATCTGTAGGCTTTGGCTGGCAGGCGGTAATACGCAACCAGGCGTCAGCCCCTAACCCTATTCCCCCGGCTGATTGCTGCCTGTCACCTCCTTCAGCTCATGTAAATTGTGTCTGCTCTGCCGGGGGTGGGGTGGGGTGGGGGGTGGGGCAGGGGGTGGGGGGGGCGTTGGTGTCTGTGGTGTGTTAGTGTATGAGTTTGGGCATTTGTCCACTCTTCACCGGTGGCATCCTGCTGCCGGGCGGCGGTAATGGCTTCTCGGGGGCAATCAGAAGGAGACACTTTCTTGACTCATCTACTTTAATGGCGCGTCCTCCTCGGGCCAGAATTGAACAGTCCTGACATGTCCTAAGGCAAACCGCTGAAAATTCAATAATTCAGCTCGGTCAACATTGTGTGTGTGTTTTTTTGAGAGGTGGAGTGTAATTACGTTGCTCTAACATGGCGCCCAGACGTGGACGTGCATCCCTGCGTTAGCTGCAGCGCGGCGGCGGCGGCGGCTGAGTGACACCTGCAGCGCCATGCGTTCAGGGCCGTTATGTACCTGGATTCTCTAAAGTTGGTCAAAACCTCAGTGCTAATCCACGGGGATTAAAGAGCCAGAAACATCCCAAAACAACATGGGATTCTTCTGCAGTTGTACCTCCAGAGGTCAGAGCTCTCAGAACACAAAGTTACTGGAAACGACACCTGGAAACTAAACTTTTAGAAATGTCAGTAATTTTCTCTAATTTAAGTTACAAATTAAGTAATTTAAAGTTATGATGATCAGGTCCTGCCACATTCCAGGATTAAATACACTTTGTTTTGTTTCAGGCCTCATAAGTTAAAAATAAAGTCAATCAGAATAAATATGGACTTTTTTCTAATATGGTAGAATTTCATTATTATTATTATTATCATGACTTTAACCCTTTGATGACACTAATCCAAACACTGCAAATTAATCTAAAATATTAAATTGGAAAGTGTAAAACCGATGAAAGTCGGATCGAATTCATTATTTGATGTTATTGTCCTATAATATTATAATTGTTTTCATAATAACAATGTTGTTTATGTGACTTACTGTTTCTGGATTTGGTCACTTGTACTAGTTTTATCTACATATTTGGTAATTAAAGCTTCAACCAGGCGCAGTGACTCACATCAGGGTTTCTGATTCAGTGAAACAATCAGCAACCGTCTCAAAGCTTTCTATCTATCTATCTATCTATCTATCTATCTATCTATCTATCTATCTATCTATCTATCTCTCTCTCTATCTCTCTCTCTCTCTCTCTCTCTCTCTCTCTCTCTCTCTCTCTCTCTCTCTCTCTCTCTCTATCTATCTATCTATCTATCTATCTATCTATCTATCTATCTATCTATCTATCTCTCTCTCTCTCTATCTATCTATCTATCTATCTATCTATCTATCTATCTATCTATCTATCTATCTATCTATCTATCTGCTTTCTGATATTAACACAGTGACCTTATAAATTTGTCACAGAATAATGAAGTGTGCACTATGTATGGTTTATAAATTCATATTGATTTTTCCGCTCTGATGTCAAACACAAATGTTTCATTTTGTGGAGGAGGTTAAAAAAAAAAGAGGAATACATTTGAAATGGAGGTAGGCTGCGACAGGGCCATCCCGGCGGTGCCGGGCTGAGCTGGAGATGAATTGGGGGGCCCCTATTGGGCTCTGTCAGTTTTTATATGACATTATTATTCTCTGGGTAATAAATTCTGGCATGTTAAGATCTTCGACAAGAGCGACATAAAATTCAATCAATGACGCCTCCTTTCCTGGACTCTCCGCCCAGCAGCTCTGCCTGCTGATAGTTCCTAAATCAAAGCTGGGGGGATTCTGCATAATTGTGCAGCAGCGGTGTCCGGCAGAGCGGTCGCCAGCGGTGGCGGCGTGGCTTTATGGACTTAATGTGAGCGGCCGAATAAAACGCTGCTTCGTAAAACATCACTGAAGACATTTTGCCAATCAGGGTCCATGTTTATTTATCACTGCTGCCGTCTGCATGGAGGCGGCGGTCCATCACGCTGCTGCTCTACTGCTGCTCTATTGCTGCTCTACTGCTGCTCTACTGCTCTACCACTGCTCTGCTGCTG
The DNA here is from genome assembly GCF_963383615.2 of Lipophrys pholis. Lineage (NCBI taxonomy): Eukaryota > Metazoa > Chordata > Actinopteri > Blenniiformes > Blenniidae > Lipophrys > Lipophrys pholis. Next base: position 33,988,191 of record NC_137629.1, on the reverse strand, counting down.
CTCTACAGCTCTGCTGGTCTTCTACTGCTCTGCTGCTCTACTGCTGCTCTGCTGCTCTGCTGCTGCTCTACTGAACTACTGCTTTGCTGCTCTACTGCACTGTTGCTTTGCTGCTCTACTGCTCTGCTCTGTTGCTGCTCTGCTGCTGCTCTGCTCTGCTGCTCTACTACTGCTGCTCTGATGCTGCTCTACTGCTGCTGCTCTACTACTACTGCTCCGCTGCTGCTGCTCTACTACTGCTGCTCTACTGCTGCTCTACTGCTGCTCTGCTGCTGCTCTACTGCTCTGCTGCTCTACTGCTCTACTGCTCTAACCCCAATAACAGGTGGAAACAAGATACAAGAGCAGAACAATGAAGCGACTGAAAGAAAAAACCCATCAGAGAAACTTTATTAGTCCAGAAGGGATTTAACTTCTAACCTGACATGTTGGCGACACACTGCAATTCTGATGTTTCCCAGAGAAATGGGACTTTTAAGAAGTATATATGTATGTATGTATATATATATATATTTATATATATAAAACGTGTGGCCGTGGTTAATAGCTGGAAGATTATTACACTCTTTATGCTAAAACATCACGTTGTGAATCTTTAATGTAATTAATATGATTCTTATCCTTTATCTGCTCTTGTTGCAAATCCTGTAAAACCAAAATGATGTTTTATAAAATCACGTTTAACATTTGACATGTGCAACGTAGCTTTAGTTGTGATTTCTGTTATTAAGGCCTGAATCCTCTCTGGAGATCATGGAGCTCCAACATGAGGCCCGCGGCCCCAAACTCCGACCGGACCGGCCGGAGGCTCCGATCGGACCGGCCGGGTCGCCGCGCTGTCCGGCCAGTTTGTAAAACACCCATAAGGAAACAGTTAGACACGGTTTTTGGGACATTTCACTTTAGGTTTCATTAAATTTGGCTCCATGAGGAGATTGTTCTCATTTTCAGTAGCAATTGTTCCTTTTTGTGGAAATATAAACATTTTAATCACGTATATTTTGCATCACTACAAAGAAAAACTTTAAAGTTTGAATTCAAAGGTTATTATTTTTATTAATTGTTATTATTTTTATTATTTTATAATAAATTTTTCTCTGGACTATTCCAATGTATCTTCCTTCAGTGAATATTCAGGAAAAAGGTCAATTAAAATATATATATATATATCTAGTATTAGTTTTTAATTTCTGAGTTCAGAATTTTAAATCTGTCTATATTATTCTCTAAAATATCTTTATTTATTTTCCCGTCATTCTAAGAAGAAGAGCAGTAAAGTCACGCACCTCTTTTCTCCTCCAGGTTCAGGAAGTCTTTCCCAGTCTGAGTGTGTGAATGAGTTTCTTCTCAGCTGCTCTACATCTGTATGCTGCCGCCTCGCCGCTGCTGATTGCTTTGATTGATCATTATCTGATGGCCTCTTAATTAGAATGCTAATGAGAAGGAGGGTTTCTCCCTCCCTCCGTGCCTTGTCTCTGAAATGAGGCGTGATGGAAATGCAGTAATGGAAATGACATGGGCGACGTGGGATGGATGATCCCCCAGTTAATAATTCCAATCTGTTAATCAATGACCCGGTCGATCGGCTGCCACACAGAGGAGCAACGCCACAACCGAAAAAACAAAAAGAAAGCGCCTGCAGTCAGCAGCCTGGGTGAAAGGGATTGTGGGAGATGGCGGTGATTTGGGGACGAGGCAGACGCTTGTTACTGTACAAATCCAACAAATAATTAATCGTGTTTCACTGAAGTATTAAAACTGAGCAGCGCTGGTCTGTTCACCAGGTTAGAGGTGAACACAGGAGTGAATCCTCCTTTTCTTTTCTTTTCCAGTGGTGGTGGGGGGGGGGGTTGTTTGAGATCAGCATGTGGAACGAAAACGTATTAACAGCATAATAACAAAAGATTATGTTCGTCTGGGGCGAGGCCCTCTGTTTTCTCGCTGGGCGTCGACTGTGAAGTCTTTATTCTGCGAGTCGGCGGCACACTGCACCCTTAAAAAGGTTATTATGTTCCCTCACCGTGGCGGCGCCGGCCCTCGCAGCTCTGATATTGTGACGGAGGTCGCCTGTACCACATTAGAGCCAATAAATGTGCGTTGGCACTTCCTCAATTTAAAGTAAAGCCCCTTTCCCTTCCACCTCCCTTTCATTCCTAATAGGGTATTCCAGCAACGCATCTAATAAGTTGTGGGATCTCTGCTGTGGGATAGCGCTGAATATTTCTCTTCTCTCCGTCTGCAGTTGTTGCAGTGGGAATTTGTCGTCTTGCGGCCTTTACTCTGTAGGAATTGCAAAGACGTCTTTTTTTTTATCGTCTTTATTTTAATTTCGATTAAAAAAAAGAAAAGAAAGTTTACTTTTCTCTTGGACTCGTGTTTTAATTCAGAATGATTTTCAACTTGACTCCAGCTGCGTTTTCCGAGGTAATATCGCACCGCAAACATATTTTACCTCAAAGTCTTAAAAAGTCTCGGGTCCGGACTGCTTATTGTGGCTTTTAACTCAGTTCAGGTTGGCGAATCTAAACACATTCTAAGCTGGGTTATTCTCTGATGCCTATCATGGGAGCTAATATCAACCTCGGGGATCATCCAAAGCCCACTGGGTCCACAGAGGACTCCAAATTCATGAGGAGGGTGTGTGTGTGTGTGTGTGTGTGTGTGTGTGTGTGTGTGTGTGTGTGTGTGTGTGTGTGTGTGTGTGTGTGTGTGTGTGTGTGTGTGTGTGTGTGAAACAGGACGGAAATAGATGATATTACGATCACATGTGAACCGACAGTAACGCAGGTTCAAACCGGAGCGTCGAGCTGAAGGCCGTGAAGAACCCCCCCCCCCCCCCCCCCCCCCCCCCACCCCCCCTCCTCCAAACACACCTTCACCCCCACCTCCTTACAGAACATCCAAAGTGTGTCAGCGATGAAGAACATCCTCCAGCAGCAGGACGAGCACTTTCAGCGACTGATTGGTGATTGATTAGCCTGCAGAGCGTCGCCCCAACGCTCTGTGACCGTCTTCATCTGTTTTCATCCTTACAGAGAAAA
>NC_137629.1:33962660-33982660 GCF_963383615.2 Lipophrys pholis | reverse complement strand
GTATTCAACACACACTACAGTGGAACCAGATGTCCTTTTGCCAGCGGCACAACTTTCAAGTTGACAAGGTCCCCCCAGAGGACGGGGGATGGATCGGTGGCAGGCAGAATTTGTGACTAATAGCCAGTTTGATGTGACAGGGCCCCACTGTCTGGGGAAATTGAAGCGCTCCCCGTGTCGATACCTTTTGTGTCTCGCTCAGTTGTAGGTTATTGTCGGCGCGGCCTTGGGGACCGAGGGCCGGGCCGTTTACACTGCAGACACTACGTGGTCAGCACCAACTTTTTATTGTGCCTATTGATCGGGCCGCGCCGCGCCGCGCTGGCTAATTTGCTTGTTAACATAAATTTGTCAGAGAGGGTGTGTGTGTGTGTGTGTGTGTGTGTGTGTGTGTGTGTGTGTGTGTGTGTGTGTGTGTGTGTGTGTGTGTGTGTGTGTGTGTGTGTGTGTGTGTGTGTGTGTGTGTGTGTGTGTGTGTGTGCGTGTGTGTGTGAGAGGGGGTTCATCCCCACACAGTGTGAGACACTGAGTTCTGGTGGTTGAACTCCCGGCTCGTCTCAATGCACACATCCTATTTATTAAACAACTCGTAGTTAAGCTGTCATTTAATCAATACAGCTTCCCTCCTCTCTCCTGCCGCCTGGAATTAAACACGAGTTAAACACAAACCAGACATAATGACCTTTTTATGGGACCCACTCAGCCAATGAAATTAACACCAGGGACTGTGCATTTATACCTGTAAGCCTGTGTAAGTCATTAACTTGAGAAAATATCATTTTAAATGACAACACATGGCAGTCAGCACCGGGCCACACACTCTCTGCTCCCAGCCTCACTTTTCATATGTCGAGTCTTTGAGTGCGCGCAGGAATGCCGTGGCTTTCTAACTAACAACAGACTGAATATATATCTGTGAGAGAGGGAGAAGAAGAGAGAGAAGGCATGAATTTTATATTAAATTCCTTTGGCTAATCCAGCTTGCTGTTCGGTCCAGACTGAGTTTAGGCAAAATATTAATAATGCATTGAAAGGAGCTTATTTTCTTCCTGCTGGAAAGGGTTTTAGGGGACTAGTACTTTCTCAAGTTATGCATCTTGGTTATTTGTAAGCACCCAATAACTAAGCAGGTGACAGTTCATTTTATGAGATCTTAAGCCTCCCAAAGCCTGAGAACGCCCCTGGTTGGATTTCCTAATACAACAGAGAGATGGTATGAAAAGGAGATAATGAATTGGTGGAATATTTTCGTCCTGATTCTTTGCATCCTTTGTAACTGCAGCCTCAGGCTGTTCCTTAACCTCTTACAAGCCAGTTTACATTTCTGCAAACACCAACTTCCTCTCATTGGAATCATAGCGGCACAACTTATCCAGTTCTTCTCAGATGCTGCTCAAAATCCAACATCAATCTTTTTGTTTTGTTTTGTTTTGCAATAATCTGCCTCATGCAGTTGTTGGTCTTTCTCCTGGTGGAAGCACTAAATGGATTTGTCTGGCGCAGACACATGTGAAACGCTGTGAAGCTCACTTAGTGTCATATAGCGTCGAGCTGTTCTCACATGCTGGGCGCTGCTTCTGGACTGTTTCTCCATCTTGACTGCGTGAGCTTTAGCTGTCTTTGCTTCATCTCTGGGAAGTATAATTTTGGTTTTGGGAGCTGCCGCTGTCCTGTGGTGTGTGTGTGTGTGTGTGTGTGGGGGGGGGGGGGGGGGGGGGGGGGGGGGGGGGGGGGAAGCAGCCTGACGTGACGCACTGTCTGTGCCCCCCAGCATGACACATGTGCACAGACTCATGTCTTGTCCCCCTCTCTGGACGGTGTAAGGTTTCCCAGCATGCCGCAGCTCCTGAGGACAGGCGAGCAGCAGACATGGTTCTGAAAGAGAACGGGGACTCCAGCAACAACTGGAGCAAGAAACCCCTGACACCCCCATAATAATCCTCATTATTATTAGCATTAATTAAGATCATTTAGAAATGAAGAATTTCATCTAAATAACTGCGTTAAGCTTTCATTCCCACTCGGCTGAAACACTTGATTCCTTAACTGGACTGGAGATAAACAGTGACCATTTAACATCCGCCCTGAGGGGGCGGCATGCTTTCACCTCACCGTGACCCCAACCCGGCCATAACCCTGACCTTCATCTGACCTCCGACCTCTACGTTTAACCCTAACACCAGCCCACAGCGCGGCCAGCAGCCTCCAGACCCCATGTGCCTCATGCCTGTGAGGCACATCTGCTTCAGGATCCAGCAAGAAAAGAGAGAGGCAAGGAAATCTGACTCCCAGATGAAATTCACTCAATTTCTCACTGATCCGCTACCGTGAGACAAATGTTGATCTTTCGTCACTGGAGCAGAAAAAAAACAGAGAAAGCAGCAGCAGCAGCAGCAGCAGCAGCGGCAGCAGCAGCAGCAGCAGCGTGGCCGGCTGTGGCCCCTCCCACAATGCATCACGTGGTGACAGTCGTGTCCTTAGTGGGTCAAACCGGTGAAATACTGCCACACTGACCTTTAGATTGAAACTTTAAAGGTTTTCTTTGTTGTGGTGCAGAGAATACTTGGTCAAAATGTCTGGATTCTCACAAAAAACAAACATTTCCTACTGAAAATTAGTCCAATCTCAACAAAATTCAATTTTAATGAAACTTTCTGGTGTAAAATCTCCTTCACTGTTGCATTCTGGGAGTTTTTACAAACTCACAGCACGACTTTGAGGCTCATGCTAGTTTGATAACTTTTATGTCAAAAATCCTTTTCTTTTAAATGTTTAGTTTTCTTTTTAATGTTTACAGTTTTCTTTTTAATGTTTACCGTTTTCTTTTTAATGTTTACAGTTTTCTTTTAAATGTTTACCGTTTTCTTTTTAATGTTTACAGTTTTCTTTTAAATGTTTACCGTTTTCTTTTTAATCTTGACCTTTTCCTTGGTGCTTCGTCGCTCCGGGTTGGAGCCTCAGACCCAGAGAGGATTCAGCCATTAATAACCTACATGTCATATATAAAACCTATTTTGATCAAACATCCCGTTCGTTTTGAAAGATTTTCAACAAAAGGATGAAAATCTCATTAATTACATAAACAATTCACAATTTCATGTTTCAGTCTAAAATGCACGTAATAATCCTCGAGCATCATACCATCAACATTTACTACATTTTAATTAAATGGCGCCGTCCTTCTTTCTTTGTTTTATTTTGACCGTTTCCTGTTTGATTGTTTGACACGCCTGCATCACATTTTCATTCGAGTGGATTTGCATTATAATTGAGCTAAAACTGCAATACTTGTTGTTTTATCCAGTTTAAAAAACCTCTAAAAATCCTGGAAGAATAAATATGATCTCTGGTTCCAGCTGTCAAAGAAGAAGCTCCACGCTGCTCCCCTCTGATTTAAACGTCTTTAATTTCTCGATTTTTGTTGAAATATTCTTTTCATCCGACGTTGAGCGACGTGCCAAAGCTGAGTCAGATCTTCTGTTTGGACCATCCTGCAGTGAACCGGCCCCCGTCTCATCCCGGGCGGGTGGTCTTTATGATGCATGGGTCTGTGGACTGGCCCAGAAGCAAGAGAACAGGAATAAATTTGCCCTCCTCCCTCCCTCCCTCCTCTTCCTCTCCCGGTGTCCCTGTGACTCCCGAGCTGCACTTTTCATCCCAGCCTTGAAAATTCTCCCCTGCAGCCTTTGGCTTCAATCCCTCTGCGGCCTAAACCCCCGGACCCGGAGCGAGCCGGGCCCGGGCGGCGATGGGTGGCCACGAGGAACGTCGCAGACTTTGAACACGGCGAAGAACAGAAGAAAGAAAACACTTCTTTTTTTTTTTTTTTTAAATGGAAGAAAAAAAAATCACAGCATTTAGCAGACATCCTGTTTAAAAAAAAAAGAAATAAAGAAAAGCTTCCTTTGAATGCAGATGCTGATATTGCGTTTGACAGTTGTTGAGCGTTAAAGTTCAGGCTTTAAAGCAACTGGCTTACTCTTTCTGTTTTCAGCTTTAGCTTCCTTCACTGTAATGAAAGCAAAACAGAGCAGAATTCCCACATTATTAAATAAAACATGTCGGTGGCCAGAGGCCAAACATTGTCACGCTAAGAGAGGCCGAGCACAGCCAGACTGCCCTGCTGTAATTTACAACCCGCTTTAAAATCATTTGAAAATACTAAAAGTAAACTACATGCTATCTAAAATACTTCAGCTACTGAATAATAATAATATCAGCCTGCTCTTCTGGACGCTGTTCTGATTTTTCCACTTGGATTTGACTAAATTCAAACAAGACGTGAGTTCAGTGAGAGATATAAATCACATTTCTAACCTTGCAGATTTAATATGTGCTCTCAATAGCACACTTAAGTTCCCTCTTTGAATCAGCACACAAATCAGTTGTTGCTCTGGGTTGAAGCCCCCAGGACGGGGTCATTCAGAGGTCACGTTACAAACTCATTCAAGACTTTCAGGGATGTTTGATAGAAACGATTGATGATCGTAGAACTATCGGCCCATTGAGAGGTACTGTTGTTGTTTTTTCAATACTCATATTGATTTGTTCTAGACGTGTGGAAATAAACACAAAACAAGAAAAAAACATAATTAATTCATTTATGTATTTTAATTATTTATTTTTTTATTGATTATTTTTGTGAACTCAAAACAGGTTTAATTTCTCACATACATGTTATATTGTGAGTTATTTTACTCCTCGGTTCATTTTGACTGATTGATTTGCTGAATTGAATCAAGCTTTATTATGTCGGAGCGACGGAGTGAAGACGAGCCGCAGACCTTCAACTTTTCTACATCACCTTATTTTTTATTGTTTTTAATTGAGGAGGAACAATGTTTGGTTTCTTCCGTATATTAAAATGGAAAGAAAGACCTCGGTGGTCTAGATCAGTGATTCCTAACTTTGTTCTTGGGGGACCAAATGTTTTACTCTTTAAAATCAAGAAGGCTTCGCGACGCCCCATGAATCTTTAGCCCCTCCCACCCCCGCCCCCGACCCCCCCACTACCCCTCCCACCCCCCTCACCCTCCCACTGGCCTGTATTATTACATTAAAACATTTTGGAACATCTTCAATGCTTTTATTGTGATGATTTGTTTTCAAATATTAAAAGTGATGTTGGGCGAAGGCGTTCCCCTGCTCCACCCTCCTTTAAGCTCTCTGCTGCCCCCAGTGGAGGCCTATGTATCACTCCATCATTAATTAATCTAATTAATTAATTCCCAATATTCATCAATTACGTTCTATTCCAAAAGTATATATATCGTCTTATTGTTCATCACATATGATTACTATAGTGACTATAAATCCCAGTACAAAAGTAGAATAGAGGATGAAATGATCAATAAGATCCTTCTAAATACAAACAACCTGCGAACTACCTGTAATCTAAAGTCATGCTCGTTTCACTCAGATTATCATCTCTGTCAATCTTTGCAGGATGTTGTGAGCACCTCCAGGCCAACAATGTCCGACGTTTCAGAAAAGACAGATCCGTTGGTTTGTGTTGAAATTGTGTTTGAATGATTTTCAGAAAAGGACGAGTCGTTTCCATCAGGCTGCCGGCAGCTCGCGCTCCCCTCCACCGCTGAAGGCCTTATCGAGGAATCCTGTCCCTGATGGAATCCAGATGGGAAGAGATGAGTAAACACTACACATGGCACAGATAGAGACATTAATTACCTTTTTGAAACACCACCTTTCTTCCCACTGCCTCACCGACTTTGAAATGAGCATGAAACTATCCACTGATCAGATCTGGTGCACCTCTGGGCCACAAATAATGATTTAAATGGTAGAGAAACTTCTGCTTTGTGTAAAATAATCTCTGTTAGATAATCCACCTCTCTATTAGAACAACGTGAGAGTAGATGCAATGATTAATGGGGAAAGAATTAATACTTTAGCAGCTGTTTGGGTTCAAATCGGTGATAAAATGTCCTTGTTGTGACTCCAGCCATACGTTGACGATTGATTTTCTTTTCTCTCTTTTTTTTCCTCTTGAGTGATGATATGGTTCATTTCTACAGTAAAATATGGGTTTGAAAGAGAAACAGAGTCACAGGTCATCTGCTGGAAAATCCAGTAAAGTCCAGCATGAAATGCACAGGAGCTACTTGTTCGTGATAACACGGGCCTGAAATCCACAGTATTGCAAAGGGAAAGAAAGAATATAAGAAAAAGCCATTCCCACCCCTCCTCCGGTTCCCTCTCTTCCTGTCTGTCTTCTTCTCTTGGTATCCTCAACACCTTTCCTTGGGATTTACTTAGAATATGAAAGGATTGAAGCTCCACCTGGCTTGACAGACACTGTGCTACTTTATTAAACCTCATGCGCCAAGTACGGCACCGTATTAAAATTGAAAGAGAGGCAGCGAGAACCCGATTCCTCCGAATAGACGCCGTGAAATCCTTGGTCAAAGCACCTCGGCTCCGCCTCTCCTCACGCTGAAGCACCAACACACCCTATTGATATTTAGATGATGCCGTCGCAGGTAGGACAGGCATTTCTAGTTTTTCTTCTTTAAAGATATTGATTTTAAATTGCGCATTAGGCCTGTTCCACGCCGCTCGCTATATCTTAAAGATGGGCCACTTCTCCTTCCCCGGGCGCCGTACGTCTTACGTGTGGGAATTTGTATGGATTTTTTTGGGTCTTGTTTGCAGGTGATGGGGGAGCGAATGCAATAAGCGCTCCATTACTTACACAATCTGTGAGTGCTCAGAAAATTAGTCACCAGTGACCTCTTGGCCTCCTTCTTAGACTCATTCTCAGTCAAAAGACCTGATGGGAATAAGAATAAAGTCCCAAAGAGAGACTGGGCGGTTTGCAGCCTGTGAAGCCTGCCGGGGCTCTGCAGCGGGCGCCAGGTCTGTGGGATGAACCAGTAAAATCAGCAAACCTTTTGATGATACCATCGAAGTAACACACTCTAAGTTTTGCTTTTAAAAAATCTATTCTGATTATGCATTTTAGGGCTTTACTGTTTTTGATACTGTCTGACCCTTTATCTTTCTGCTTCCATCGCCCCGTTATATCAGACACAAACCGACCGACATGCGTTCATTCATTCAGACCCGGCGTGTCAAACACATTTTAATTGGGGGGCCACATTCAGCCCAGCTTCCTCTCGATCGGACCGGCGAGATATTCCCAAAATAACCTTTACATTTAAACTTTGTTGTAATACGTAATGAAAATATCAATATTTTCACAAAACCAAAGAATTAGCCTGAAAAATGAGTCAAATGTCAACATTGATTTTCCGGTTTTGGCCCCCAGGCCTTATGTTTGACCGCCCTGCTGTACAGAAGATGATATTCTAATGGTAACTTCTGATTTCTTAATAGATTCTCATAGTTTCAATATTCTCTGCACAAACTCCTGGAGGGAACGACTTTACATCTCCATGTCTGCAAACATCATTAAAAGTTGCTCGGATTGGATTCTTGCCGAATTTGTTGAGTGATTCTACATCTCGTGTTTACATGTGAAACCAGCCGTGTTTAATCTGAGGTTACCAGGTTAAGTTTCTTTTCACTTCGTCTTTTACCTGAACGTGTCAACGGTGTGAAAGAGCTGAAGGTGAGTGACCACACACACACACACACACACACACACACACACACACACAGAGCAGTGCACTGGATTAATACACCAATCAGCCACAACATTAGGACCACTGATTCTACTGTATCAAGTCACAAACAGACACTAAGAATAACACAGTATTTTCTTTGTGGTTTTCATGAGACTCTAAATCTGACAGTAAATATAATTTAAACAAAGTGAGACCAAACTGGCCTCCAAACATTAATTGCTTTAGATTTGAAATGTATTTTGTCTTATCAAGTCTCCATACCGACTGATAAGTTTGTTCTTCTTCCCCGAAGTTTGCAGCAGTAATTCATTTAAAAAAGAGAAACGTTGATGCTCTGTAGTTTGACCTGTTTCCATATGAAGATCGGTGCTGCAGCACAGTGAAGGAGGGCAGGTGTAAAACCTGGAGCTTCTCCTCCCAGTTGTTTTTAATGAAAGTACGGCGGGATCAGCACAAATCGAACAAGTGATGAGAAACGATCTGGCAGGAGGTTGTTTTCTCCCTCCGAGGTGATACTGAGGGAGGAGAGGAGCAGAGGCCCTCCATTCCCCTCCCTTTTCCTGTCTCAGCGTCTTTCCCTCTCTCTTTCCTCTCTTCACTCTGTCATCTTCACCCCTCTTCTCTCGCTCTCTCTCTCTCTCTCTCTCTCTCTCAGAATATGAAAGGCCTTGTATCTTCCCAGCTGTAGAAAAGAAAGAAAAAAGACAGTGCAATGCAAATAACAGTGATGTATTGCCTAATTTAATAAATGAAGCTTGAGAAACCTGATCACACAACACACTTGTCTCTATAAAAGGGGGCACTGACTATTGCCAGATGCAGCTGCATGTCTGTGAACAAAGAGGACACACACATGTAATCTCTTTTGGGTTTGAGGCGACACCGTCTGCTCGGCGGGTGCCAGCAGAGCTCTCACTCCTATGACTGACTGTACTTTGACATCACAGGGAGTGGAGGGAAGATACTCCCTCTTCATGAAGGGTAAGATGGAAAATCCATTTACCCAAGCTGACTCATAACCCAAAGAAAAAGAGAAAAAAACTTGTTTTACTTTTCAAAATGAATCCATGATGAAGCTGCGCTGTACGTATGGAAACGTGGAGGCCTCGTCGTCTGGAGAGGGAACCCAATCTGTCACGACTCTGGAGGACTGGTTTGAGTTCTGGTGGAGAAACGAGCGAAAAGGGAAATTAGTGACTAACAAACTTTTAATCGTTTGACTGATTCTTAAGTGAAAATAGTCGTTTCTCATGTAATATCGACTCAGTTTCCCTTCTTCTGCACTCTGCGACTCCAGGATGAAGGACGTCCACGTGTTTACAGCCGAATGCTCATATTCAAACACTTTAATTCAGCCCAGTAAAATAGGGCCTTAATAACCTTTGAATTGAAACTTTAAGGATTTTCTTTGTTGTGACGCAAAGTTAACGTGTCTTTATTTTCATAAAACCAAACAATCACCACTGACAATGACTCTAATCTCAACATAAAGACAATGTTAATGAAACTTTCTGATCCAAAATGCAGTGAAATTTTCCAACAAACTTCTCCTGTTGCATTCTGGGAGTTTTTACAAACTCCCGCTGACGGCGCGGCTCTGAGGCTCGTTTGATAGCAACCAGCTAACTAGCTTTCCTGGCTTCTCAGAGTTATGTTGTGTCTGTTACTCTTAAGAAAGTTGTTTAAAACACATTTCTTTATTTTACAATTTGTGAAGTTTTCTTGGTAGTTTGGTGAACCGGAGCCTCTTCAGGGCCGGATCCGGCCCGCGGGTCTTATGTTTGACACCCGGGTATCAAAGCATCCGTCCAACATGCAGCCTGATGATCTCTGCTCAGAGCAGCGGGGAACATTCAGGATTCAACCCAACAACAAAATAGAATCATTGCTACTTCAGCCCTCACAAACCAAGACACAGCCAGGTAACGTTATTTGACTTATACTTTCTTCTTCAATCACAGAATTATTGGGATTCAAACCAGCAAACTTCTGGTTCCGAGTCTCCTTCCTTAGCCTCTAATCCAGCAGAGGACAGATTATCCAGACATGACATACGTGGACGACCTGCTGGACCAGAAGTTCATCATGAGACGAAGGAAACCTTCAGACTCTTTGTAAGATTGAGAGCAGACCTCAGGCTCCTGTTTCTGGAACGTTTTAGTTCATCAGGCATCAGAAAGAAGATCTACAACCTCAATTTATGGAACTGTGACGAGTTTCCAGTTAAAATGTTCGTGTTGAAGCTCCAGCTGATCGACTGCTGGATGAATGTTGCTGCTCCGGTCCTGAGCTTCAATCCCAGACTCATTTAAATCACTAATACGGTCCAATCTGTTGGATCTGTCGCAGTAAAGCGAACCTGTTTGTGAATAGGCTGAGGTCCTTTAACTGAGCGTCTGATGGTGAATGATTAACAGACAGAAATGATAATTACACACATTTTATTGGACTACTGTGTTTTATTATCCGGCACCTAATGGTGTTTAAAGAAACTGACTTTAATAACTTGTTAAAGTTTCTACTTTTCCAGTTAAATTCTAGACTCTTCTCAAACTGCAGCACTTTATTTACATTTTAAAATATACTTAGTGATGAGTTTTGTATTTCCTCTTGGTGAAAAGGTATAAATCATAATGAAGGTGTGGTAGACGGGGCATACACAGTTTACAGGGTACATAACATAGTTAAAGGTCCATTCCTGGAATTTTAACTCTTCCAGGTATGTTGTTTTAGTGCTCCTTTTTTATGTACAACACTTTGTGATTTATTTATTTTGATGTATGAAAAGCTTCATAAATACTTACTTAGTTACTTACTTACATACAAAAACATGACCTTTGTAATCAGAAGTGAGAGTAACACAGATAATGAGACGGATTAGGTTTGGTTTAAATAGCTTGTTGATTATTGATATTGTGTGAATATTGTGGACATGAAACTATAATTTACCAGTGAAAACAAGGAAGTAATGTCCAGAATATCTTCAGACTGAATAGATTTTTATAAAACTAGTTTCTAATATTTTCGATATGGAATTACTGCCTTCTGCACAAGCACACCCATATTTTAATTATCAACGGTTTGTATTACTTTACCCATTAAGTACATCAGCATGACTGAAAATGTCAGATCTGATGGAATTCCTTTGTCACGGATGGTGAGAGATGATTATTTATGGTGTCGTTGCCGCTTATGTATTTCCCTAATTAAAACATAATGGCTTCCAAGAGCAATATAGGAAACAAATTGCTTTGGCATGGCGGCAGCAGTTGGAGGACAGACTCTGCATATTGGCAGATCAAATGAGACGGGATTTGGAGTCTTTGAAACTACATTTGTGCTTCAAGTCGATGGTAATGAGGCCTAGCAGAATGATATCATCATCCCCAAATATTTAGTTTGTCATCTTGTGGTAACGGGTAACGTCAGAGCCGTGTTGAGGGGAAGCATCTGGACGCTTCTTTCACAGATTACAGCCGCATTCAAACACTACCTGTCCCACTAAGGAGCCATTATTACAGATGATTACGGATTACGACATGTTGAATCTCAAAATATATATTTTTTTATTTACTTGAAATTCACATTTACTTGTGCTGTTTTCCTTGAACAAATTAAATCTACTGCAGTTTTTGATGTTACTTGTTAATTTTTATATGTACATAGTGTGTGTGTGTGTGTGTGTGTGTGTGTGTGTGTGTGTGTGTGTGTGTGTGTGTGTGTGTGTGTGTGTGTGTGTGTGTGTGAGACAGTTTCAGCTGGGACCTGGAGGATCCTCCTCAAACACACTGTAGAGATAATGGCCTCTCTGAAAACACGCCGGCCCTCCCCGCCTGTGTTTTGGGGGAACATGTGTTTGCCCGTCTCTACTTCTGTCAACAGCCTCCTCTACAGTGGCAGAGACCAGAGAGAGCTGGGCTCGGTGTGCCGGTGGGGAGCAGAGCGCCCCCCGTCAGCCTCCGCCGATATGACGACTCATTTCACAGCAAAGCGCTGCTGCGGTTTCTCTGTAAACACGACCATGAAAAATGATTTTCTTTTTTTTTTAGTCTGTGGCCAAGACAAAAAACATGACATAAGCCGGTCTAAATTGGTAAAAGTTTCTGTTGGGTAAACCAAACTCTGCCCCTCGACCTCTCTGTACCCCCCAACTATGAATCTCAGCCGCTGTGTTGTTCAGAGAGGCGATACTCAAAGCAGATGTTTCTAACAGATAACAAATGTCAGAGGCAATAGCAGCCGCTCCACCTGGTACAGGACAGAGCAGCAAACACTTCCACTTTCCCAACTCTTCTTTCCTGATCATCTTTTCTTTTCATGTCCTGTAGTGAACGGGTAAATCCTTCCTAAAGCAGGAAGAGTGGAGGTTTTCTCTGTTTGCTGTTGCACCAGATTCCCTGAAGACTTTAATTATTCTCCTCTAGTTCATATCTGATGACATTAAAAGTGTTTGCAGGATGTTTTGTTCGGTTTAGAATGAGAAAAGTTATGAAAACATCATTAATTATGGCAGAAGATTGAAGGTGTTTGTTTGCTTATTATGTTATTTCCATCAGTTCTAACTTTCAATCTGCGTTTTGGACTGAGGACAGATTAAATGCTGGATTACAGAACTGGACAGCCTAAAGAGAACTTAGTTTTCCAACCATACAAACAATGGCAATTAATTCAAATTACATTATTTTAGTCATTTCTAAACGACCTCAACTCTGTTCTTATTTGAATACTCTTCAGACCTTCAGTTATTTATGTAACTTTAGATATATTTTAAAGATGTTTCACTCTGTCTTAACACATTCTATGAAAACATGAGCAAATTAAGCTTTAAAAATAATATAATCAATATATAAACACATAAACACGAGTTTATTTCATGAAAACCTGCAGTGAAAATAATACATAAGAACTTTTATATGAACATAAGCAAATTTAACAAGATTATCATGTGTTTTCTTGGTAGTAATACATAGAAATACAAATTGTAATACGACATATACTGCACGAGCTGCAAAATACTTCAATCAGGTCCAGTGTTTTAGAGATATTTATACAGAAGGATGGGTGAGGATTAGAAAAGCTAATAAAATAGAAGCGGTTCCACAGTTAACATGTTCTGACTTATGCTGGATTTACAAGAGCGAACAAGCTGGTTAGCAGCACAACAGCTTTTTAATTAAAGAATATTACATATCGATGAACACCTAGTTTGGCTGTCAGATCCTCCGACAGACTAACTAAAGCAAACTCATTGTCTTGTGCAGTTGAGGCGGAACAAACCACAGGACTATTTTCTCTCTGTGTTCCGCCGCCTCTGATCTGTGGAGGCTTTTTAGGACTGACATCATGAGGACTGGGTGGAGGACCGACTGGGTGGAGGACCGACTGGGTGGAGGACCGACTGGGTGGAGGACCGACTAGGTAGAGGACAGACTGGGTGGAGGACCGACTGGGTGGAGGACCGACTGGGTGGAGGACCGACTAGGTAGAGGACAGACTGGGTGGAGGACCGACTGGGTGGAGGACCGACTAGGTAGAGGACCGACTGGGTGGAGGACCGACTGGGTAGAGGACAGACTGGGTGGAGGACCGACTGGGTGGAGGACCCACCAGAGACGTACGTCTCGTCCAGCCAGACGAGGAGCCGGAGGGGAAGGTTTGGTCCGGACTCCGGACTCCGGACTCCGGCTCGCTCATGATTGATGACACTTGTCGTGACACTGACAGAGCGGGATCAGCAAAACAACCAACTTCTGCATAACTCTGCTCCACACACACACACACACACACACACACACACACACACACACACACACACACACACACACACACACACACACACACACACACACACACACACACACACACACACACACACACACACACACACACACACACACTCTCCTTATAAAACAGTGATTATCTTCTGTCCGATGAGGCTTGGATTACTTTTACACTCCGAAGCTCTCATTTTTTGTCTTCTATCCAAAATCAGCGTTTGGCCACCTGTTCTGATAATCTCTGGGAACAGAGATTATCCACTGCAAGAAATATCATCCCATACTGTGGCTGACCATCTTCTAATAAACTCACGCTGTAGAGGTCCCGCTTGAGGAAAATCTAGTTTTTTGAACTTCCATTGTTATTTTTCTACGAGTCTTTTCTTTAGCTTGGATCCCCGGGGAGGTGGAGATGTCTGGAATTGGATTAAAGTAAAAAGTAAGTTTGACGGCACTTCGTCGAAAAGGTCAATGTGCAGGAAGGATTAAAAAATGGTGCAGAATTACATAAAGAAGTGTATATCTAAAACAGGACAATGGGAGCAGCCAGAGCAGCCAGAGCAGCCAGATCAATGTGAGCAGTGTGAGCAGTGTGATCAGTGTGAGCGGTGTGATCGGTGTGATCGGTGTGATCGGTGTGATCAGTGTGAGCAGTGTGATCAGTGTGAGCAGTGTGAGCAGTGTGATCGGTGTGAGCAGTGTGAGCAGTGTGATCGGTGTGAGCGGTGTGATCAGTGTGAGCAGTGTGAGCAGTGTGATCAGTGTGATCAGTGTGATCGGTGTGATCAGTGTGATCGATGTGAGCGGTGTGATCAGTGTGATCGATGTGATCAGTGTGATCGATGTGAGCGGTGTGATCAGTGTGATCAGTGTGAGCAGTGTGATCAGTGTGAGCGGTGTGATCGGTGTGAGCAGTGTGATCAGTGTGAGCGGTGTGATCGGTGTGATCGGTGTGAGCGGTGTGATCAGTGTGAGCAGTGTGATCGGTGTGATCGGTGTGATCAGTGTGATCAGTGTGATCGGTGTGATCAGTGTGATCGATGTGAGCGGTGTGATCAGTGTGATCGATGTGATCAGTGTGATCGATGTGAGCGGTGTGATCAGTGTGATCAGTGTGAGCAGTGTGATCAGTGTGATCAGTGTGAGCAGTGTGATCAGTGTGATCAGTGTGATCAGTGTGATCGGTGTGAGCAGTGTGATCAGTGTGAGCAGTGTGCAGACGGTTTAGTGCCCCATGTGATTCAAACAGACGGTCGGATCTTCTTCTTCTTCTTGCTTATTAAGTGTAGTTCTCAGCAGCAGTCCTACCCTGCGTGTCCACAGATTTGAAGCCAAAATAAAAGCTGCTGATGTTTTACATTCGATCTTTTCATTCTAAATCGTCTCCAATAGTAAAGTTCTTAAGACTCAGTCCAGTTATACACGTGCAAGAAAATGTATTTTTCATTTAATCAAATGGCTAAAATATGTTACAGCCGCAGTGACGTTAATGTGCTTCAGAAGTTCCTTCACTCAGCTGCGTTTTGCATTAATGCTCTGAGCAAACATTCAAATCACTCCCAACACATCCAGAGAAAATGATTATAGGTTTAAGATAAGCAAAGGTAGAAAAACAGAGAGTGCCGGTGACAGTGATGCATCGATTCACGAGTCGCTTCCAGAATCCCCGACGCAGCGCTGAGACTGGACGACTCCTCGGTACCAACACTTTTTCCAGTGTGGTTGCTCTTAAATCATCAAGTTTTCTTTTTTCTTTCCCCCTCTGTTCCTCTTGCAGCTGCCCAGATGTATGATTTACAACATTAATGTCTCAAGTCACTTTCATTTTATTGAGTTATCAATTTCTCTGCATAACAAACTCCGGTGACTCCCAGCACACAGCGATGACATTTACAGAGCCGGCCATTAACAATATATCTGGTTGCAGCCGAGGCGGAGCCTTTTATTGCCGAGTGCATATCAAATAATGGCCGTCTGTTGGCACGCCGATGTGAACGGGACACAGCGATCTCTCCCCGGCAGCCAGCGGGCCGCGCTGGCCGTCTTGCGGCCGCTCCCATTTGGCGCCAGCCGCACAGACCCAGAATTCTTCACTTCATAAAACAATGTTCAGGCCCATTCACGGCGCCCCGTAATCAATACTACCGCCACAGCTGCTGCCCCATAAAACGCCCCTGAATCCGCAGGACAGCCTCTTCCTCTCGTTGGGATTATTCTTTTATAGGATGTTTGAAATCTGCTCACCTGCTCGGAGGTGTTGGAACCGTTCCGCTTGTTGGTTCTTTACACTGGAACACTGACGGAATCCGTTTTTACATTTTTTATGATTACATAACTACTAATAGATGCAAACAGAAAACTGTATTTAATGAAGAACATTGCTTTGATCGTCCTCATGCACTAATCCTGATCAAGCTCATTGTCTTGCTCAAGGACACATGGCAGAGCGAGACGAGGGTTTGAACCATGAACCCACTCGTTCCTTTAAAGGTTGGTGTGTTTGAAGCTCCACAACACAACAAGCCTGTTGACACAATGTTTTCAAAGAAAACGCAAAACTTCCACGGTGTTTCAGGGTCCGTTTCCACGACAACGGTGCACTGAAAATGCAACTTTTTGAAAATGCTCAGGCTCCATGTAGGGAGTGGAGACCGACACTACTTCTTCTGCACATGCTCAGTAGAAGGACAATAAGAAGCATGTTTCCTCCGTCGTGTCAGGACTCCCAGTCCAGATTCTCCTGGGACTAGTTTTATTTTGACAGTCACCAAAATAACAATCCAATTTGGTAGTTTTATTTTGACAGTCACATAAATAACAATCCAACTTGGTAGTTTTATTTTGACAGTCACCAAAATAACAATCCAATTTGGTAGTTTTATTTTGACAGTCACATAAATAACAATCCAACTTGGTAGTTTTATTTTGACAGTCACATAAATAACAATCCAACTTGGTAGTTTTATTTTGACAGTCACTGTAATAATAATCCAACTTGGTAGTTTTATTTTGACAGTCACCAAAATAACAATCCAATTTGATAGTTTTATTTTGACAGTCACCAAAATAACAATCCAATTTAGTAGTTTTGTTTTGACAGTCACATAAATAACAATCCAACTTGGTAGTTTTATTTTGACAGTCACATAAATAAAAATCCAACTTGGTAGTTTTATTTTGACAGTCACATAAATAAAAATCCAACTTGGTAGTTTTGTTTTGACAGTCACCAGAATAATAATCCAACTTGGTAGTTTTATTTTGACAGTCACCAAAATAACAATCCAAATTGGTAGTTTTATTTTGACAGTCACCAGAATAATAATCCAACTCAGTAGTTTTATTTTGACAGTCACATAAATAAAAATCCAAATTGGTAGTTTTATTTTGACAGTCACCAGAATAATAATCCAACTCAGTAGTTTTATTTTGACAGTCACATAAATAAAAATCCAATTTGGTAGTTTTATTTTGACAGTCACATAAATAACAATCCAACTTGGTAGTTTTATTTTGACAGTCACTGTAATAATAATCCAACTTGGTAGTTTTATTTTGACAGTCACCAAAATGACAATCCAATTTGATAGTTTTATTTTGACAGTCACCAAAATAACAATCCAACTTGGTAGTTTTATTTTGACAGTCACCAAAATAACAATCCAACTTGGTAGTTTTATTTTGACAGTCACCAAAATAACAATCCAACTTGGTAGTTTTATTTTGACAGTCACCGTAATAACAGTCCAACTAAAATGTCGGTGTTCTCCCAGTGTTAATGTTTGGAACATCTTGCTGTCTGCTGTATGTGTGTGTGGTTTCATTACAAAACCAAACAACAGCACCAACTAGTGGCCCGACATGAAAACTACATTGTTTTCAATCTTTCTCAAACGAAAACACCAAAACGATGCATATTTACTTGAAATGTAGTAAGCCGGTCCTGGGTTCTAATGTTATGGCCCGTTGAGGGAAACGAGGCTGAACGCTGAGTCATGGTCGCTCCACCACGTTTCTGCTCTCCGGGTTTCACGTTCTTCTTCAAAATCATAAAACATGTTCACATGATCAAGCGCATAATTAGCAGTCTAACCCGGCCGAGCGGCTCCATGAAGCAAAGCTGCACCATCGATCCGTCTTATCCACACGGTCCGAACGGGAACCTGAGTCCCGTGACACACGTTGTTGCGTGATAATTAAAAAAAGACCTTAAGCAATAAGGAATAATTGATGAAACTGCAGTGTCCTTCAGTTCCAGGCAGAGTCTTCTTCCCCGTGGTGAAATACTGTAGCACAATGCGGCGCTGCAATCCGAGACGTTTGAGACGAGACCTTGAAAAAGGCCAGAACCACATCTATCAGTGACTAAATCTGTCCTTGCATTCTCGGGGAAGACTCTCAAGGATGAAGCGAGTCTTCAAAAGCATGTCTCTCCCTTTTGATGTAAACTTCAGTGACTGGTAGGGTGCCTCTCCTGCCTCGCCGGCTTTTAATTGATTATGTGAGGCAGAGGGCAGCGTATTGTAAATGAGGTGAGAGACGGAGACCGCAATGCTCAGTAGCTGCAGCCGCGGATATTTTCCACTCCAGCGCCGGCCGACAGTAGAGAGAACCCCGGTGTCGTTCCAGGAAGAGGTCGTGGGAAAACAGACCGAGGGAAAGCAGGTAGAGGTTCTGGACCCTGAGCAGAGCCACACAATAAGATCCACTTAACAATAAATGAGTTTAATTATTATTATTCTTTAATTAAAATGGATTCAGTTGATAATTTATACAAATGGAATAATTTAATATCGACATTTAATTCAAATTCAGTTTTTTGGCCTTTTTTCTTTAGTTTTTATGATTTTAAAGTTGCCAGTCGTCTATACACGCTATAAATACTTTATACTAAGATACTAAACAATGAATGACAGAACTACTAGTTTAATGTAAAAACAGAAAAGCTGTGAATTAATATGATTGAGTTAAATTTCATTTATTTGATTGGACAATATTTTAATTATAATTAAAATCTGATTTTGGTTCAAATTGAGTTTTTAAGCCGCCGTCTTTCCTTTTTAGGATCCTGCTGGTGGTGAATGTCTGCAAAGACGGGATTGATTTAAAAAAATAAATATATATAATTCTGTTTTTTTAAGTTGTGCAGTTTGAATTACACACACACACACACACACACACACACACACACACACACACACACACACACACACACACACACACACACACACACACACACACTGGACATGTCTTTTTGTTGTCGTTCTGCCTGTGCTGGTAAAAGGTTCAGTGTTGCTGGTAAAAGGTTTGGTGTTGCTGGTAAAAGGTTCAGTGTTGCTGGTAAAAGGTTCGGTGTTGCTGGTAAAAGGTTCAGTGTTGCTGGTAAAAGGTTCAGTGTTGCTGGTAAAAGGTTCGGTGTTGCTGGTAAAAGGTTCAGTGTTGCTGGTAAAAGGTTCGGTGTTGCTGGTAAAATGTTCAGTGTTGCTGGTAAAAGGTTCAGTGTTGCTGGTAAAAGGTTCGGTGTTGCTGGTAAAATGTTCAGTGTTGCTGGTAAAAGGTTCAGTGTTGCTGGTAAAAGGTTCGGTGTTGCTGGTAAAAGGTTCGGTGTTGCTGGTAAAAGGTTCCGTGTTGCTGGTAAAAGGTTCGGTGTTGCTGGTAAAAGGTTCCGTGTTGCTGGTAAAAGGTTCAGTGTTGCTGGTAAAAGGTTCCGTGTTGCTGGTAAAAGGTTCAGTGTTGCTGGTAAAAGGTTCAGTGTTGCTGGTAAAAGGTTCGGTGTTGCTAATAGAGTGCCTCAGTGGAAACGTAATGCAGCTTCCTCCTGCCCCACCACCCCACCCCACCCCGCACCACGCTGCACCGCACCACCCCACCCCACGCCGCACCACCCCGCCCCACCCCACCCCACCCCGCCCCACCCCACCCCACCCCGCCCCACCCCGCACCACGCCGCTCAGCACAGCGAGACATTTGACCGTCTTTATGGTGCAGAAATGAAGCCTGTTTGAGAGGCTGAAGAATTGAATTGTGGCGTATTGATTCCCGGCTGTCTGTCATTATAGTCCCAGGCTGATTGACAGGTGGAAATTGGTTACGTTAAGTATTTCATATGTTATAGGGGCTGACATTTGTTTGTCTGCTCTCTATGTCAATATTGTTGAAGAGATCTGCAGCTTTATGAGATAGAATAATACACTGACTGTGGCTTTCCTGTGATGTCACAGTGTTTTCCTGGACATAATTTAAGATATATATTATAAAACCAGAAGAATCTTGAATCTAAATGCCAATAATATTGTCTTCCTCCGGGGGATCATGTATGTTGATAATTGGTGGCAGCCCTGTGCATGCACACACACACACACACACACACACACACACACACACACACACACACACACACACACACACACACACACACACACACACACACACACACACACTCACTGAGCTAAATATATATATTGAACATGGCAGTGACAGTCCAATGCAGCTATTCTGATTCATCATGTCAACAATTAGCAGAAGAAGGGCGGCGCTGACCTCAGCCTGCTGACAGTCGCTTCACCTGGTCCTGAACCAGCTGTGGCATTTGATCCGTCCACATTAGCACACATCT